>NC_091466.1:83609403-83673591 GCF_027789765.1 Dendropsophus ebraccatus | reverse complement strand
CCTACACTACACCCTATAATCCTACACTACACCCTATCATCCTATACTGTACACTACACCCTATAATCCTATACTGTACCCTATCATCCTATACTGTACACTACACCCTATAACCCTATACTGTACACTACACCCTATAACCCTATACTGTACACTACACCCTATAATCCTATACTGTACCCTACACCCTATAATCCTATACTGTATACTACACCCTATAACCCTATACTGTACACTACACCCTATAATCCCATACTGTATACTACACCCTATAATCCCATACTGTACACTACACCCTATCATCCTATACTGTACACTACACCCTATAATCCTATTCTGTACACTACACCCTATAATCCAATACTATATACTACACCCTATAATCTTATACTGTATACTACACCCTATAATCCTACACTACACCCTATCATCCTATACTGTACACTACACCCTATCATCCTATACTGTACCCTACACCCTATAATCCTATACTGTACCCTACACCCTATAACCCTATACTGTATATTACACCCTATAACCCTATACTGTATACTACACCCTATACCCCATACTGTATATTACACCCTATAACCCGATACTGTACCCTACACCCTATAACCCCATACTGTATACTACACCCTATAACCCTATACTGTATACTACACCCTATACCCCATACTGTATATTACACCCTATAACCCGATACTGTACACTACACCCTATACCCCAAACTGTATACTACACCCTATAATCCTATACTGTACACTATACCCTATAACCCTATACTGTACCCTACACCCTATAACCCTATACTGTACTCTACACCCTATAATCCTATACTGTACCCTACACCCTATAATCCTATACTGTATACTACACCCTATAACCCATACTGTATACTACACCCTATAATCTTATACTGTATACTACACCCGGTACCTCTTTACTAATTTCATCTGGAGATCTAAGCGTCCCCGTATAGCCTATGATACCCTATGCATGTCATCAATCAAGGGTGGCGCCCAATTACCTAATATACGTCTATATAACCTAGCTGCCATGTGCAGACACATCAGAGACTGGCTCCATCAGACCTCCTATTTCTGTAACTCCACCTTAGAATCCTCCCTTGTCCGTCCCTGGTCCCTATCCGCACTCTTACACTCTACAATCTCTGAGCTACCTCCTCTCCTGAAACAAAACATCCTCCTCCGAGACACCATAGCGTCCTGGAAACATGTCCGTATATGATACAATCTGCCTTTCCGCTTATCTAAGTTCTTCCCTTTGTGGTCCTCCCCTTCCTTTCCACAAGGATCCATCACCTCTGACTTCTCCATATGGAAACATAAACAGATCCACCATCTCGGCCATTTATTAGACCTAGAAAACGGAACATTTCTGTCTTGGCCTGAGACCCAGGTAAAATACGACCTGCCCTCAGACCAACTTAGAAATCACACCCGCATACGAAAATTCATTCTAAATCGCGTTTCCTCTATTGCATCCGCCGAAAAACCTGGACAATTCCATAGCCTTAGTATTTCCCTACCTGCACCCTTACCCCTATCACAACTCTACCACCTCCTCTGCTCGGTTTCCATTAATAAGTCTTCTCCTCCTTTTCTGAAGAAATGGTCGCCTGTCCTGACCTCAGACGATTTAGAAACTAAACTGCTTAAAGGGATTCTTTCCGTCCGTGCAGCCACTCCCAATGTAAAGTATAGAGAACTTCACTTCCGACTCCTCCATAAAGCGATATACGCCTGTGACCGTTCCTTTACTTACTCTCTGGAACATTATCTCAAAAAATGTCCTAAATGTGATGAGCCGCAGGCAGAGCTCCTCCATTGTTTATGGCTTTGTGACTCAGTGCAATCCTATTGGCTCCTAGTGAAATCCTTTATACGTGACGTGTGGTCGCTTACAGTTCCTTTAGATCCAATAACTTATATATTTCATGGTGACACTGGACCTGTGGCTGATCCCACGTCGCACCATCCTATCCCCCCGGGGTACATCTTACCCTATTACTAGTCCTTACATGTATATTACACCCCCCCCCCCCCGGGGTACATCTTACCCTATTACTAGTCCTTACATGTATATTACACCATCCCCCCCCCCCCCCCGGGGTACATCTCACCCTATTACTAGTCCTTACATGTATATTACACCATCCCCCCCCCCGGGGTACATCTCACCCTATTACTAGTCCTTACATGTATATTACACCCCCCCCCCGGGGTACATCTCACCCTATTACTAGTCCTTACATGTATATTACACCATCCCCCCCGGGGTACATCTCACCCTATTACTAGTCCTTACATGTATATTACACCCCCCCCCCCCCCCGGGGTACATCTCACCCTATTACTAGTCCTTACATGTATATTACACCATCCCCCCTCCCGGGGTACATCTCACCCTATTACTAGTCCTTACATGTATATTACACCATCCCCCCCCCCCCCCCCCCCGGGGTACATCTCCCCCTATTACTAGGCCTTACATGTATATTACACCACCCCCCCCCCCCCCCCGGGGTACATCTCACCCTATTACTAGTCCTTACATGTATATTACACCCCCCCCCCCCCCCCGGGGTACATCTCACCCTATTACTAGTCCTTACATGTATATTACACCCCCCCCCCCCCCCGGGTACATCTCACCCTATTACTAGTCCTTACATGTATATTACACCATCCCCCCCCCGGGGTACATCTCACCCTATTACTAGTCCTTACATGTATATTACACCATCCCCCCCCTCCCGGGGTACATCTCACCCTATTACTAGTCCTTACATGTATATTACACCATCCCCCCCCTCCCGGGGTACATCTCACCCTATTACTAGTCCTTACATGTATATTACACCATCCCCCCCCTCCCGGGGTACATCTCACCCTATTACTAGTCCTTACATGTATATTACACCATCCCCCCCCCCCGGGGTACATCTCACCCTATTACTAGTCCTTACATGTATATTACACCATCCCCCCCCCGGGGTACATCTCACCCTATTACTAGTCCTTACATGTATATTACACCATCCCCCCCCCGGGGTACATCTCACCCTATTACTAGTCCTTACATGTATATTACACCCACCCCCCCCCCCCCGGGGTACATCTCACCCTATTACTACTCCTTACATTTATATTACACCCCACCCCCCCCCGGGGTACATCTCACCCTATTACTAGTCCTTACATGTATATTACACCATCCCCCCCCCCCCGGGGTACATCTCACCCTATTACTAGTCCTTACATGTATATTACACCATCCCCCCCCCCCCCCCCCGGGGTACATCTCACCCTATTACTAGTCCTTACATGTATATTACACCCCCCCCCCCCCGGGGTACATCTCACCCTATTACTAGTCCTTACATGTATATTACACCATCCCCCCCCCCCCCGGGGTACATCTCACCCTATTACTAGTCCTTACATGTATCTTACACCCCCCCCCCCCCCCGGGTACATCTCACCCTATTACTAGTCCTTACATGTATATTACACCATCCCCCCCCCCCCCCGGAGTACATCTCACCCTATTACTAGTCCTTACATGTATATTACACCATCCTATCCCCCCAGGGGTACATCTTACCCTATTACTAGTCCTTACATGTATATTACACCATCCCCCCCCCCGGGTACATCTCACCCTATTACTAGTCCTTACATGTATATTACACCATCCCCCCCCCCCCCCCCGGGGTACATCTCACCCTATTACTAGTCCTTACATGTATATTACATCATCCCCCCTGGGTACATCTCACCCTATTACTAGCCCTTACATGTATATTACACCATCCCCCCCCCCCCCCCGGGGTACATCTCCCCTATTACTAGTCCTTACATGTATATTACACCATCCCCCCCCCCCCCCGGGGTACATCTCCCCTATTACTAGTCCCTTACATGTATATTACAAACCATCCCCCCCCCCCCCCCCCCCCCCCCGGGGTACATCTCACCCTATTACTAGTCCTTACATGTATATTACACCATCCCCCCCCCCCGGGGTACATCTCACCCTATTACTAGTCCTTACATGTATATTACACCATCCCCCCCCCCCCCCCCCGGGGTACATCTCACCCTATTACTAGTCCTTACATGTATATTACACCACCCCCCCCCCCCGGGGTACATCTCACCCTATTACTTGTCCTTACATGTATATTAAACCATCCCCCCCCCCCCCCCTGGGGTACATCTCACCCTATTACTAGTCCTTACATGTATATTACACCATCCCCCCCCCCCCCCCGGGGTCCATCTCACTCTATTACTAGTCCTTACATGTATATTACACCATCCCCTCCCCCCCCCCGGGTACATCTCACCCTATTACTAGTCCTTACATGTATATTAACACCATCCCCCCCCCGGGGTACATCTTACCGATTACTAGTCCTTACTGTATATTACACCATCCTATCCCCCCGGGGTACATCTCACCCTATTACTAGTCCTTACATGTATATTACACCATCCCCCCCCCGGGGTACATCTCACCCTATTACTAGTCCCTTACATGTAATATTACACCATCCCCCCCCCCCGGGGTACATCTCACCCTATTACTAGTCCTTACATGTATATTACACCATCCCCCCCCCCCCCCCGGGGTACATCTCACCCTATTACTAGTCCTTACATGTATATTACACCATCCCCCCCCCTCCCGGGGTACATCTCACCCTATTACTAGTCCTTACATGTATATTACACCCCACCCCCCCCCTGGGGTAACATCTCACCCTATTACTAGTCCTTACATGTATATTACACCCCCCCCCCCCCCCCGGGGTACATCTCACCCTATTACTAGTCCTTACATGTATATTACACCATCCCCCCCCCCCCCGGGTACATCTCACCCTATTACTAGTCCTTACATGTATATTACACCATCCCCCCCCCCCCCGGAGTACATCTCACCCTATTACTAGTCCTTACATGTATATTACACCATCCCTATCCCCCCAGGGGTACATCTTAACCCTATTACTAGTCCTTACATGTATATTACACCATCCTACCCCCCCCGGGGTACATCTCACCCTATTACTAGTCCTTACATGTATATTACACCCCATCCCCCCCCCCCCCCCCGGGGTACATCTCACCCTATTACTAGTCCTTACATGTATATTACATCATCCCCCCCCCTGGGTACATCTCACCCTATTACTAGTCCTTACATGTATATTACACCATCCCCCCCCCCCGGGTACATCTCACCCTATTACTAGCCCTTACATGTATATTACACCATCCCCCCCCCCCCCCCGGGGTACATCTCCCCTATTACTAGTCCTTACATGTATATTACACCATCCCCCCCCCCCCCCCCCGGGGTACATCTCCCCTATTACTAGTCCTTACATGTATATTACACCATCCCCCCCCCCCCCCCCCCCCCCCCCCGGGGTACATCTCACCCTATTACTAGTCCTTACATGTATATTACACCATCCTATCCCCCCCGGGGTACATCTCACCCTATTACTAGTCCTTACATGTATATTACACCATCCCCCCCCCCCGGGGTACATCTCACCCTATTACTAGTCCTTACATGTATATTACACCATCCCCCCCCCCCCCGGGGTACATCTCACCCTATTACTAGTCCTTACATTTATATTACACCACCCCCCCCCCCCCCCCGGGGTACATCTCACCCTATTACTAGTCCTTACATGTATATTACACCATCCCCCCCCCCCCCCCGGGTACATCTCACCCTATTACTAGTCCTTACATGTATATTACACCATCCCCCCCCCCCGGGGTACATCTCACCCTATTACTAGTCCTTACATGTATATTACACCATCCTATCCCCCCGGGGTACATCTCACCCTATTACTAGTCCTTACATGTATATTACACCATCCCCCCCCCCCGGGGTACATCTTACCCTATTACTAGTCCTTACATGTATATTACACCATCCCCCCCCCTCCCGGGGTACATCTCACCCTATTACTAGTCCTTACATGTATATTACACCATCCCCCCCCCCCCGGGGGTACATCTCACCCTATTACTAGTCCTTACATGTATATTACACCATCCCCCCCCCGGGGTACATCTCCCCTATTACTAGTCCTTACATGTATATTACACCATCCTATCCCCCCCCCCCCCCGGGGTACATCTCACCCTATTACTAGTCCTTACATGTATATTACACCATCCCCCCCCCCCCCCGGGGTACATCTCACCCTATTACTAGTCCTTACATGTATATTACACCATCCCCCCCCCCCCCGGGGTACATCTCCCCTATTACTAGTCCTTACATGTATATTACACCATCCCCCCCCCCCGGGGTACATCTCACCCTATTACTAGTCCTTACATGTATATTACACCATCCTATCCCCCCCGGGGTACATCTCACCCTATTACTAGTCCTTACATGTATATTACACCATCCCCCCCCCGGGGTACATCTCACCCTATTACTAGTCCTTACATGTATATTACACCACCCCCCCCCCCCCCCCCCGGGGTACATCTCACCCTATTACTAGTCCTTACATGTATATTACACCATCCTATCCCCCCCGGGGTACATCTCACCCTATTACTAGTCCTTACATGTATATTACACCATCCCCCCCCCGGGGTACATCTCACCCTATTACTAGTCCTTACATGTATATTACACCATCCCCCCCCCCCCCCCGGGGTACATCTCCCCTATTACTAGTCCTTACATGTATATTACACCATCCTATCCCCCCAGGGGTACATCTCACCCTATTACTAGCCCTTACATGTATATTACACCATCCCCCCCCCCCAGGGTACATCTCACCCTATTACTAGTCCTTACATGTATATTACACCATCCCCCCCCCCCCCCCCCCCCGGGGTACATCTCACCCTATTACTAGTCCTTACATGTATATTACACCCCCCCCCCCCCCCCCCCCCGGGGTACATCTCACCCTATTACTAGTCCTTACATGTATATTACACCATCCCCCCCCCCCCCGGGGTACATCTCCCCTATTACTAGTCCTTACATGTATATTACACCATCCCCCCCCCCCCCGGGGTACATCTCACCCTATTACTAGCCCTTACATGTATATTACACCACCCCCCCCCCCCCCCGGGGTACATCTCACCCTATTACTAGTCCTTACATGTATATTACACCATCCCCCCCCCCCCCGGGGTACATCTCACCCTATTACTAGTCCTTACATGTATATTACACCATCCCCCCCCGGGGTACATCTCCCCTATTACTAGTCCTTACATGTATATTACACCATCCTATCCCCCCAGGGGTACATCTCACCCTATTACTAGTCCTTACATGTATATTACACCATCCCCCCCCCCAGGGGTACATCTCACCCTATTACTAGTCCTTACATGTATATTACACCATCCTATCCCCCCAGGGGTACATCTTACCCTATTACTAGCCCTTCAATGTATATTACACCATTGGCTACAGCCTAGCCTACCGACTATTTCGGAACTGACCTCTATTCTAAAGGAAGCCTTACACTGGGAGATGCTGGACACTGTACACAATAAGGAGGCCATTACAGCTTCCTTCTTTAAGAAATGGAAACCATTCCTAATCCACGGCTTCTCGCTGGCAGAAAGACGTCCCATCATGTCTCACTTTACCTCAACCACCTGGTATTATAAGATGTCGGCTGCCGGCACCCTGGATCCATTCTTGTAGGATTTGCTCTGTATTTGTACACTATATTCTTGTGATAAATAGCACCATATATCTACTATCTACATTCTATGTATAAGTGGAGTAAGATTTAGTTATTGTTATCGGCCATGTTTTATTGGATATGTATATTTGTGAATTTGTACGGCTACTAATACTTTTCTTCAGTACCAATATTATATTATGTGAAAACTCAATAAAATATTTGAACTATACTACACACTACACCCTATACCCCATACTGTACACTACACCCTATACCCCATACTGTACACTACACCCTATAATCCTATACTGTACACTACACCCTATAACCCTATACTGTATACTACACCCTATAATCCTATACTGTATATTACACCCTATCATCCTATACTGTACACTACACCCTATAACCCTATACTGTATACTACACCCTATAATCCTATACCGTACACTACACCCTATACCCCATACTGTACACTACACCCTATAATCCTTTACTGTATACTACACCCTATAACCCTATACTGTACACTACACCCTATACCCCATACTGTACACTACACCCTATAATCCTATACTGTACACTACACCCTATAATCCTATACTGTATATTACACCCTATAATCCTATACTGTATACTACACCCTATACCCCATACTGTATACTACACCCTATAACCCTATACTGTACTCTATATCCTATACTGTACACTACACCCTATAATCCTATACTGTACACTACACCCTATAACCCTATACTGTATACTACACCCTATAATCCTATACTGTACACTACACCCTATAATTCTATACTGTATACTACACCCTATAATTCTATACTGTATACTACACCCTATAACCCTATTCTGTACCCTACACCCTATAATTCTATACTGTACACTACACCCTATAATCCTATACTGTATACTACACCCTATAACCCTATACTGTATACTACACCATATAATCCTATACTGTACACTACACCCTATACCCCATACTGTACCCTACACCCTATAATCCTATACTGTATACTACACCCTATACCCCATACTGTACACTACACCCTATAACCCTATACTGTACACTACACCCTATACCCCATACTGTACACTACACCCTATAATCCTATACTGTATACTACACCCTATAACCCTATACTGTACACTACACCCTATACCCCATACTGTACACTACACCCTATAACCCTATACTGTACACTACACCCTATACCCCATACTGTACACTACACCCTATAATCCTATACTGTACACTACACCCTATCATCCTATACTGTACACTACACCCTATAATCCTATACTGTACACTACACCCTATAATCCCATACTGTATAATACACCCTATAATCCCATACTGTATACTACACCCTATAACCCTATACTGTATACTACACCCTATAATCCTACACTACACCCTATAATCCTATACTGTACACTACACCCTATAATCCTATACTGTACACTACACCCTATAATTCTGTACCCTACACCCTATAACCCTATACTGTACCCTACACCCTATAATCCTATACTGTACACTACACCCTATAATCCTATACTGTATACTACACCCTATAATCCTATACTGTATACTACACCCTATAATCCTATACTGTACCCTATAATCCTATACTGTACCCTACACCCTATAATCCTACACTACACCCTATCATCCTATACTGTACCCTACACCCTATAACCCTATACTGTACCCTACACCCTATCCTGTACCCTACACCCTATAACTTCCTGTACCCTACACCCTATAACTTCCTGTACCCTACACCCTATAACTTCCTGTACCCTACACCCTATAACATCCTGTACCCTAGACCCTATAACCCTATACTATACCCTACACCCTATCCTGTAACCTACACCCTATATCATCCTGTACCCTACACCCTATAACCCTATACTGTACCCTACACCCTATCCTGTACCCTACACCCTATAACTTCCTGTACCCTACACCCTATCCTGTACCCTACACCCTATAACATCCTGTACCCTACACCCTATCCTGTACCCTACACCCTATAACATCCTGTACCCTACACCCTATCCTGTACCCTACACCCTATAACTTCCTGTACCCTACACCCTATCCTGTACCCTACACCCTATCCTGTACCCTACACCCTATAACATCCTGTACCCTACACCCTATCCTGTACCCTACACCCTATAACTTTCTGTACCCTACACCCTATCCTGTACCCTACACCCTATCCTGTACCCTACACACTATAACATCCTGTACCCTACACCCTATCCTGTACCCTAAACCCTACAACTTCCTGTACCCTACACCCTATCCTGTACCCTACACCCTATCCTGTACCCTACACCCTATCCTGTACCCTACACCCTATCCTGTACCCTACACCCTATAACATCCTGTACCCTACACCCTATAACTTCCTTTACCCTACACCCTATCCTGTACCCCACACCCTATAACATCCTGTACCCTACACCCTATCCTGTACCCTACACCCTATGACATCCTGTACCCTACACCCTATAACATCATGTACCCTACACCCTATCCTGTACCCTACACCCTATCCTGTACCCTACACCCTATAACTTCCTGTACCCTACACCCTATCCTGTACCCTACACCCTATAACTTCCTGTACCCTACACCCTATCCTGTACCCTACACCCTATCCTGTACCCTACACCCTATAACTTCCTGTACCCTACACCCTATCCTGTACCCTACACCCTATCCTGTACCCTACACCCTATCCTGTACCCTACACCCTATAACATCCTGTACCCTACACCCTATCCTGTACCCTACACCCTATCCTGTACCCTACACCCTATCCTGTACCCTACACCCTATAACATCCTGTACCCTACACCCTATCCTGTACCCTACACCCTATAACATCCTGTACCCTACACCCTATAACATCCTGTACCCTACACCCTATAACTTCCTGTACCCTACACCCTATCCTGTACCCTACACCCTATAACATCCTGTACCCTACACCCTATAACTTCCTGTACCCTACACCCTATCCTGTACCCTACACCCTATCCTGTACCCTACACCCTATAACATCCTGTACCCTACACCCTATCCTGTACCCTACACCCTATCCTATACCCTACACCCTATAACTTCCTGTACCCTACACCCTATCCTGTACCCTACACCCTATAACATCCTGTACCCTACACCCTATCCTGTACCCTACCCCCTATAACATCCTGTACCCTACACCCTATAACATACTGTACCCTACACCCTATCCAGTACCCTACACCCTATAACTTCCTGTACCCTACACCCTATCCTGTACCCTACACCCTATCCTGTACCCTACACCCTATAACTTCCTGTACCCTACACCCTATCCTGTACCCTACACCCTATAACTTCCTGTACCCTACACCCTATCCTGTACCCTACACCCTATCCTGTACCCTACACCCTATAACATACTGTACCCTACACCCTATCCTGTACCCTACACCCTATAACTTCCTGTAGCCTACACCCTATAACTTCCTGTACCCTACACCCTATAACTTCCTGTAGCCTACACCCTATAACTTCCTGTACCCTACACCCTATAACTTCCTGTACCCTACACCCTATCCTGTACCCTACACCCTATCCTGTACCCTACACCCTATAACTTCCTGTACCCTACACCCTATAACATACTGTACCCTACACCCTATCTTGTACCCTACACCCTATCCTGTACCCTACACCCTATCCTGTACCCTACACCCTATCCTGTACCCTACACCCTATAACTTCCTGTACCCTACACCCTATAACATACTGTACCCTACACCCTATCTTGTACCCTACACCCTATCCTTTACCCTACACCCTATAACTTCCTGTACCCTAGGGCAGGCGTAGTATCCAATGGGTAGGTTTACTTAATAGTCCAATGATTATTAACGCGTTTAAACCTAGCCATTGGATACAGAGAGCCCACCTCGCCCTGTCTGGCCATGCTGCATCCCACCCCCACGCCAAGGGAAGGGGGTGTATATGGTTTTCTGTGGGGTATACGGGGTTATTGATGAACGTCCCCCTATGATCCTGTCCGGCATCACACAATATGATAGGACACAGCATTGCCTCCAGTTCATTCAGTGTTTTCAGAGGAACTTGCTTGTGTAAAGATGGTGTCCACCCCAGGGCTCTTAACCCCTTCAGGACTGGGCAAATTTTAGTTTTTTTTTCTTCTCGTATTTAAAACGTCATAGCACCTGCACTTTTTCTCCTGCAGTCCCACATGAGCCCTTATTTTTTGCATCACTTATTGTACTTTACAATGGCAGACTTAATTTTTTCATACAATTTGCTGTGAAACTAGAAAAAAAAATATTTGTGCAGTAAAATTGAAAAAACCAATTTGTTTTCATTTTGAGGGGTTTCATGTTTACGCTAATCATTCTATAGTAAAACTGACATGTTATATATGTTTCTCAAGTCAGTATAATTAAAGCTATATTTAATTTGTATAGCAACTTGAAGGAATGAATATGGCACTCACCCGATTGTAGCAAAAGTAATAATGTCTTCTTTATTGAACATCCAAAGCGGTTACAGCCCTGGTGATAAAGCACATTACGTGTGAACAGCTGTTGCCTTTTCTTGTCTGCACCATGTAACCTGTTTGGTTGTTTAATAAAGAAGACAATCGGGTGAGTGCCATATTCATTCCTTCAAGTTGCTGTGTTCACACTGGACTTTGTTTTCTGCTTGGTGAGCACCCCCGGTAGCAGGTTTCCACCTACTGATTACCAGCACACGGGAGTGCCAAGGTCTATGCTTTCTGTGGACATTGTTCTAATTAATTTATATAATTTTTATTTTCTGCTTTAAAAAAAATGTAAACCTTTGAAAAAAAAAAACACTAAATGTGTTTAAAATTGCTCTGTTCCCATCATAATAACGCTTTTATCCTTTGGTCTGTGGGGCTGTGTGAGGTGACATTTTTTGCGATATGATCTGTTCTTTCTCTCGGTACCTTGCTTGCGTATATGCAACTGTATCACTTTTTATTACAATTTTTCTGGATTTGATGTGACAAAAAATGCCCAATTTTGCACTTTGGCGGGTTTTTGTGTTTACGCCATTTACCATTTGAGGTCAGGAATGTGATAATTTAATAGTTCCGGTGATTACGCACGCGGAGATACCAAATATGTATGTATGTTTGTTTTATTTATATTTATAAAATGGGAAAAGGGGGATTTAAACTTTTATTAGGGGTGGTATTTTTTTATTATAACTGTGCTCAGCCAATCGCAGCTGATGACGTGGACGCGTCATCAGCCGCTCAGCCGCGATTGGCTGAGCACAGTTATGCTCAGCCAATCGCGGCTGAGCTTCGGATGACGCTGCAGAGGGCAGCCGGCACTCGGGAAGATCCGCCGGCCGCCCGAAGAAGACGTCACTGCTGAGGATCGGAGACCGTGGTCGGCACGTGACAAGTGAGTATAGCGCACCACACTTCCGGGTACACGGGTGGGGGGTGGTGGGACACGGGGAAGGGGGCCATTCACAGACATAACATACATTACAAAGTTGTATAAATTTGTAATGTGTGTTATTCTGTGAATAATTTTTTAGCGCCGGACAACCCCTTTAATTGTAAACCACACCTGAACTGAAGACAACAGTGGGGGGAAAAGTGGGCATGTTTTTGTAGCGCTGGATAACCCCTTTAAGATTTACGATTAGTGGGCGTGGCGATAGCCGCGGCCTACAGATAGCACCTGGGATTCCGGCGGTTCAGAGCGCCCCTCTCTGACCCCCCCCCCCCCCCTCCCGCATCAGAACTCTGACCTGTGATTGCTGCCAATCCCCACTAACTAGAGATGTTCCTGATGATTGGAGAACGGCCAATGTTATACCCATCCACGAGAAGGGCCCAGCAACTACAGGCCATTTTTTTTTTTAAATCTTTATTTTTACCTGAAAAAATATATGTTCCCTAAACAGAATCATCTCTAATAACAACCAAGTACAATACAATCCCTTCAAGGTGCAATAGTATTCACATTTACAACATTTCAACTTTAACAATTCAATGCAACTGATGTAAACTTCGATTCCTCCCAACTTCGCCGGTGCCAAAAAAAAAGGCCACTTAGCTTAAAATCTGTAGTAGAGGCCGGGGACTACACCCCAGTTACCTGACATCTGTAGTAGAGGCCGGGGACTACACCCCAGTTACCTGACATCTGTAGTAGAGGCTACACCCCAGTTACCTGACATCTGTAGTAGAGGCCGGGGACTACACCCCAGTTACCTGACATCTGTAGTAGAGGCCGGGGACTACACCCCAGTTACCTGACATCTGTAGTAGAGGCCGGGGACTACACCCCAGTTACCTGACATCTGTAGTAGAGGCCGGGGACTACACCCCAGTTACCTGACATCTGTAGTAGAGCCCAGTAACTACACCCCAGTTACCTGACATCTGTAGTAGAGGCCGGGGGCTACACCCCAGTTACCGGACATCTGTAGTAGAGGCCGGGGACTACACCCCAGTTACCTGACATCTGGAGTAGAGGCCGGGGACTACACCCCAGTTACCTGACATCTGTAGTAGAGGCCGGGGACTACACCCCAGTTACCGGACATCTGTAGTAGAGGCCGGGGACTACACCCCAGTTACCTGACATCTGTAGTAGAGGCCGGGGACTACACCCCAGTTACCTGACATCTGTAGTAGAGGCCGGGGACTACACCCCAGTTACCTGACATCTGTAGTAGAGGCCGGGGACTACACCCCAGTTACCTGACATCTGTAGTAGAGGCTACACCCCAGTTACCTGACATCTGTAGTAGAGGCCGGGGACTACACCCCAGTTACCTGACATCTGTAGTAGAGGCCGGGGACTACACCCCAGTTACCTGACATCTGTAGTAGAGGCCGGGGACTACACCCCAGTTACCTGACATCTGTAGTAGAGGCCGGGGACTACACCCCAGTAACCTGACATCTGTAGTAGAGGCCGGGGACGACACCCCAGTTACCTGACATCTGTAGTAGAGGCCGGGGACTACACCCCAGTTACCTGACATCTGTAGTAGAGGCCGGGGACTACACCCCAGTTACCTGACATCTGTAGTAGAGGCCGGGGACTACACCCCAGTTACCTGACATCTGTAGTAGAGGCCGGGGACTACACCCCAGTTACCTGACATCTGTAGTAGAGGCCGGGGACTACACCCCAGTTACCTGACATCTGTAGTAGAGCCCAGTAACTACACCCCAGTTACCTGACATCTGTAGTAGAGGCCGGGGGCTACACCCCAGTTACCGGACATCTGTAGTAGAGGCCGGGGACTACACCCCAGTTACCTGACATCTGGAGTAGAGGCCGGGGACTACACCCCAGTTACCTGACATCTGTAGTAGAGGCCGGGGACTACACCCCAGTTACCGGACATCTGTAGTAGAGGCCGGGGACTACACCCCAGTTACCTGACATCTGTAGTAGAGGCTACACCCCAGTTACCTGACATCTGTAGTAGAGGCCGGGGACTACACCCCAGTTACCTGACATCTGTAGTAGAGGCCAGGGACTACACCCCAGTTACCTGACATCTGTAGTAGAGGCTACACCCCAGTTACCTGACATCTGTAGTAGAGGCCGGGGACTACACCCCAGTTACCTGACATCTGTAGTAGAGGCCGGGGACTACACCCCAGTTACCTGACATCTGTAGTAGAGGCCGGGGACTACACCCCAGTTACCTGACATCTGTAGTAGAGGCCGGGGACTACACCCCAGTAACCTGACATCTGTAGTAGAGGCCGGGGACTACACCCCAGTTACCTGACATCTGTAGTAGAGGCCGGGGACTACACCCCAGTTACCTGACATCTGTAGTAGAGGCCGGGGACTACACCCCAGTTACCTGACATCTGTAGTAGAGGCTACACCCCAGTTACCTGACATCTGTAGTAGAGGCCGGGGACTACACCCCAGTTACCTGACATCTGTAGTAGAGGCCGGGGACTACACCCCAGTTACCTGACATCTGTAGTAGAGGCCGGGGACTACACCCCAGTTACCTGACATCTGTAGTAGAGGCCGGGGACTACACCCCAGTTACCTGACATCTGTAGTAGAGCCCAGTAACTACACCCCAGTTACCTGACATCTGTAGTAGAGGCCGGGGGCTACACCCCAGTTACCGGACATCTGTAGTAGAGGCCGGGGACTACACCCCAGTTACCTGACATCTGGAGTAGAGGCCGGGGACTACACCCCAGTTACCTGACATCTGTAGTAGAGGCCGGGGACTACACCCCAGTTACCGGACATCTGTAGTAGAGGCCGGGGACTACACCCCAGTTACCTGACATCTGTAGTAGAGGCCGGGGACTACACCCCAGGTACCTGACATCTGTAGTAGAGGCCGGGGACTACACCCCAGTTACCTGACATCTGTAGTAGAGGCCAGGGACTACACCCCAGTTACCTGACATCTGTAGTAGAGGCTACACCCCAGTTACCTGACATTTGTAGTAGAGGCTACACCCCAGTTACCTGACATCTGTAGTAGAGGCCGGGGACTACACCCCAGTTACCTGACATCTGTAGTAGAGGCTGGGGACTACACCCCAGTTACCTGACATCTGTAGTAGAGGCTACACCCCAGTTACCTGACATCTGGAGTAGAGAAGAGGCTACACCCTAGTTACCTGACATCTGTAGTAGAGGCCGGGGACTACACCCCAGTTACCTGACATCTGTAGTAGAGGCCGGGGACTACACCCCAGTTACCTGACATCTGTAGTAGAGGCCGGGGACTACACCCCAGTTACCTGACATCTGTAGTAGAGGCCGGGGACTACACCCCAGTTACCTGACATCTGTAGTAGAGGCCGGGGACTACACCCCAGTTACCTGACATCTGTAGTAGAGGCCGGGGACTACACCCCAGTTACCTGACATCTGTAGTAGAGGCCGGGGACTACACCCCAGTTACCTGACATCTGTAGTAGAGGCCGGGGACTACACCCCAGTTACCTGACATCTGTAGTAGAGGCCGGGGACTACACCCCAGTTACCTGACATCTGTAGTAGAGGCCGGGGACTACACCCCAGTTACCTGACATCTGTAGTAGAGGCCGGGGACTACACCCCAGTTACCTGACATCTGTAGTAGAGGCCGGGGACTACACCCCAGTTACCTGACATCTGTAGTAGAGGCTACACCCCAGTTACCTGACATCTGTAGTAGAGGCCGGGGACTACACCCCAGTTACCTGACATCTGTAGTAGAGGCCGAGGACTACACCCCAGTTACCTGACATCTGTAGTAGAGGCCGAGGACTACACCCCAGTTACCTGACATCTGTAGTAGAGGCCGGGGACTACACCCCAGTTACCTGACATCTGTAGTAGAGGCCGGGGACTACACCCCAGTTACCTGACATCTGGAGCAGAGGCCGGGGACTACACCCCAGTTACCTGACATCTGTAGTAGAGGCCGAGGACTACACCCCAGTTACCTGACATCTGGAGTAGAGGCCGGGGACTACACCCCAGTTACCTGACATCTGTAGTAGAGGCCGGGGACTACACCCCAGTTACCTGACATCTGTAGTAGAGCCCAGTAACTACACCCCAGTTACCTGACATCTGTAGTAGAGGCCGGGGGCTACACCCCAGTTACCGGACATCTGTAGTAGAGGCCGGGGACTACACCCCAGTTACCTGACATCTGTAGTAGAGGCCGGGGACTACACCCCAGGTACCTGACATCTGTAGTAGAGGCCGGGGACTACACCCCAGTTACCTGACATCTGTAGTAGAGGCCGGGGACTACACCCCAGTTACCTGACATCTGTAGTAGAGGCTACACCCCAGTTACCTGACATCTGTAGTAGAGGCCGGGGACTACACCCCAGTTACCTGACATCTGTAGTAGAGGCCGGGGACTACACCCCAGTTACCTGACATCTGGAGTAGAGGCTACACCCCAGTTACCTGACATCTGGAGTAGAGGCCGGGGACTACACCCCAGTTACCTGACATCTGTAGTAGAGGCCAGGGACTACACCCCAGTTACCTGACATCTGTAGTAGAGGCTACACCCCAGTTACCTGACATCTGGAGTAGAGGCCGGGGACTACACCCCAGTTACCTGACATCTGTAGTAGAGGCCGGGGACTACACCCCAGTTACCTGACCTCTGGAGTAGAGGCCGGGGACTACACCCCGGTTACCTGACATCTGTAGTAGAGGCCGGGGACTACACCCCAGTTACCTGACATCTGTAGTAGAGGCTACACCCCAGTTACCTGACATCTGTAGTAGAGGCCGGGGACTACACCCCAGTTACCTGACATCTGTAGTAGAGGCCGGGGACTACACCCCAGTTACCTGACATCTGTAGTAGAGGCCGGGGACTACACCCCAGTTACCTGACATCTGTAGTAGAGGCCGGGGACTACACCCCAGTTACCTGACATCTGTAGTAGAGGCCGGGGACTACACCCCAGTTACCTGACATCTGTAGTAGAGGCCGAGGACTACACCCCAGTTACCTGACATCTGTAGTAGAGGCCGGGGACTACACCCCAGGTACCTGACATCTGTAGTAGAGGCCGGGGACTACACCCCAGTTACCTGACATCTGTAGTAGAGGCCGGGGACTACACCCCAGTTACCTGACATCTGTAGTAGAGGCTACACCCCAGTTACCTGACATCTGTAGTAGAGGCCGGGGACTACACCCCAGTTACCTGACCTCTGGAGTAGAGGCTGGGGACTACACCCCGGTTACCTGACATCTGTAGTAGAGGCCGGGGACTACACCCCATTTACCTGACATCTGTAGTAGAGGCCGGGGACTACACCCCAGTTACCTGACATCTGTAGTAGAGGCCGGGGACTACACCCCAGTTACCTGACATCTGTAGTAGAGGCCGGGGACTACACCCCAGTTACCTGACATCTGTAGTAGAGGCCGGGGACTACACCCCAGTTACCTGACATCTGTAGTAGAGGCCGGGGACTACACCCCAGTTACCTGACATCTGGAGTAGAGGCCGGGGACTACACCCCAGTTACCTGACATCTGTAGTAGAGGCTACACCCCAGTTACCTGACATCTGTAGTAGAGGCCGGGTACTACACCCCAGTTACCTGACATCTGTAGTAGAGGCTACACCCCAGTTACCTGACATCTGTAGTAGAGGCCGGGGACTACACCCCAGTTACCTGACATCTGTAGTAGAGGCTACACCCCAGTTACCTGACATCTGTAGTAGAGGCCGGGGACTACACCCCAGTTACCTGACATCTGTAGTAGAGGCCGGGGACTACACCCCAGTTACCTGACATCTGGAGTAGAGGCCGGGGACTACACCCCAGTTACCTGACATCTGTAGTAGAGGCTACACCCCAGTTACCTGACATCTGTAGTAGAGGCCGGGGACTACACCCCAGTTACCTGACATCTGTAGTAGAGGCCGGGGACTACACCCCAGTTACCTGACATCTGGAGTAGAGAAGAGGCTAGGGGCCTCACTGTGTTCAGCCTTGAATCTCCGATAACCTAATGGATTGAGCTAAGTGGCCTTGTAGAGGCTGGTTGTACCCCAAAACCTGTATGACCTGAGGGCCGCCCTTCATGAACAGTGGGACGCCAGGCCTCAGCAGATGAGACTAGTGACCAGAGGGAGGCGTCATTTTCAGTTGTAATTGATGCTGAAGGTCACATGACAAGTTATAGACGGAGACCTGATGTTGGGGTATATAAACCATTGGGGCGGCTTTTGCTTCTATAAATATTGTGAAATTAGGAAATCCCCATTGCTGCATACATGTCTATATCCCATAATCCTGTGGGGCCAATACATAATATATATAATAAGTGGTATAATATATACAGCTGCCTCCCCTCACCCCGCTGCTGTATATCATCCATCGCTCCTCTTTACCTTCAAATTGATTTTCTCCCTCCCACCAGGTTCACATCCTCACCTCCGCCACAAGAAAATCCTTCTGCTGGAAGCCGGACCACGGAAAGTGCTTGAGCCGCTGCCAGAGCAGTTCAGCAACCGAGTCAGCTCCATCACCCCAGGCTCGGCCACCCTCCTGGCCAGTGAGTATAGAGCGCAGCGCTGGGCTCTGCTCCTCCTGCCCAGCCCTGACACCTGCTTTCTTTGCCGTCTTCAGGCTTTGGAGCTTGGGATCACATCTGTGCCATGAGGCTGAAGCCATACAAGAGGATGCAGGTAGGTATGTCAGCTCCAAGGAGGGTGCTCATGAGCTGCATGATCCGGCACCTCCATCTTACTGCTCTCTTCTCAGGTCTGGGATGCCTGCTCTGATGCCCTTATCACGTTTGATAAAGAAGGGATGGAGGACGTGGGTTACATCATAGAGAATGATGTCATCACTACTGCTCTAACCCACCAGCTGGATGCCATGCCAGGTGAGCCGGGGTGATCCCTCCAGGTCATCTCTGCAGGTACACTCAGGTCTTATATGTGGATGTCCACCCTTCCCACAGTCATCTCTATAGGGGACACCAATCCCTCCATAGCCCTCCATTAAAGAATTCTTAACAGGCACCAAGTAGGCGCAAATCACATTTCAAGTGATTCAACATATAAACAAAAAAAAACAGACGCTAATTGTGGTTACATATCAAGGACACAATCCAAAATTTTAGTCAACTAACCAAACTAATCCCCTTACGGTAAATCATGTACAAAAAAACAAAATAGCAAAAAAGAAAGCTAAATGGGGAAAACACCAATAAAACATCACTTTTAATCACAATCTTATAAAATAGACAACACCCCACACACATATAACACCACAGCCGTGGTCCTTACTAAAAATAATCAATTTAGCCTCGCATCAATAACATGGTACTCTTTGGGCTCAATTCACACTGAAACAAATCTCTCTAATGAAAAGGAGAAAAAAAAGGTACAATCTCCCCCACTCCACGGTCAGTCTCAGTGTTACTCTTCCTGGAGTCCAATAGGATATGATGCAGGGGTATACCACTTGACAGGGCAGTCAGGATAACTCACCCTAAAATGCCCCTAGTTGCGTGTATATGTTTTTCTACCCCTGCTCGCACAGGGTCTGTCGGGGCACTCGCCCTAACAAGGGCCACCCCTGCCCCGAACTACCCCTTTGGGATACAATCCCTATATACACCCTATATCCACATCCCGACGTGGCCCGTTTCTATTGGTTTTGCCAAATGTCATCAGGGGATATATTGGAACAACAAAGGGTAAATGTATGTATATATAGAATAATGCAATGCGATGAGAGTACCTACTAGTTATAGATCACAATGGTGATCATTAAAGTGACTCATGCAGAACACTCGTACAAACAGAGATGAAAGTGCTATGAATAGTCCCTAAACCAGTGGGCAAAGAGTAGACTATTGCACTAACTTTCAGAAAAAGTAGCTAAAGTGCCGTGTGCTGTATCCGTGCTAGTAAAATGATGAGCTATTGCACTTGCTATGATCCGATTCTGCTGAGGCACAGTCTGGTGCAGTGGCTAACTACGGACTAACCTAGTGGTCCCTGGTAACGTCTAATCTGGGGCTCCTTTTATAATTACCTGTTCCTGAACGCCAAGCTCCACGCTTGCTGGACGCCGGTGGACGATGACGCCACATCCGGAAAGCCGCGCGCATCTACCAGGCGGCGTCAGGCGTTGCCTAGGGGACGCGTGACCTCACCATCTCCGCCCCTCGCAACCATTATACAACAAATAAACAGGCCGTTACCCGGTTCTTTATATATAGCCCCCCGCAAAATAAAATACTGACATAGGTGAACAGAGGCACATACGAGTTTGTATACAAAGTTGTTAAACTATGAAAAATAGAATATTGAGCCCATTACAAGATCCCGTAAATTACAGGTGGAATTATTAACCCTAGGTATCCCAGTGCATGACTACATTATATAGAGCAGTGGAATACATTAGGATTGTAACAAAAGACTGATCATAGGTAAGGACCTGATTACTATATATAAAAGAACAACTAAAATGAAGGTACACAAAAGAAAAAACGAGAAAACGAGAATAGTATGATAGCATGGGGGCATAATGTCATGAAGAAACGGAGTGCCCAAGAAGAAGGGGGGACTAAATTATAAAAAGCATGCAAAGCTCAACTGCTCATTCAGGCCTTTTGGTGCAGTGGTCTGTAGCCTAAAGATCCACTGGGCCTCTCTCTGTAAAATCAACCTATCCCAATCACCACCTCTTGGATTAGGTTTAACCAATTCAATACGACAAATTTTATCTCCTTTATGTCCCCCCCATGCATTCCGTTGACATGTCTCGCTAGTGGTTTGTCTGCTTGTACCCTAATGTCCCTAAGATGTTCGCCCACCCTCCTCCTCAGTTCTCTACGGGTCTTGCCTACATACTCAAGTCCACAGGAGCAGGTCACTTTATACACTACTCCCTTGGAGCGGCAAGTCCCTGATCTTAAACCATTTTCCAGTTACTCTGCTCTCAAAGTATTTGAACTTTTCTATGTGGGCACAAGCTATGCAGCCACTACATCAAAAACAACCATGCATCTGTCTATCCAGCCAGGTACCAGGTCTCCCAGGGCTCTCAAAATGATTCTTGATCAGTAGATCCCCGAGGCTTCTCCCCCTCCTGAACGTCACCTGTGGTCTTGGAGCAACAGTATCGTGAAGGTCAGGATCAAGGAGGAGAATAATATCCCAGTGTTTCTCTAGGATTCTCCTCACTTGATCAGTCGCTCCATCAAAAGTTGCAATTAGTCTGGTTGTGTTCACATTATCAGACTTCTGACGTGGTATTAACAATTGGGTACGATCTGCTGTTTTTGCATCCCGATAGGCCCTCCGTAGGACGTCATCAGGATAAGCCCTACTGGCAAACCAGTTGCGTAGATCGTCAGCTTGTCTCTTAAACTCTGAGGGAGTAGAGCAATTTCTCTTCATCCTCAGGTATTGCCTCCTTGGTATGCCAACCTTAAAGTGTCACTGTCGTGAATTTTTTTTTTGCAGAAATCAATAGTCCAGGCGATTTTAAGAAACTTTGTAATTGGGTTTATTATCCGAAAAATGCATTTTTATCATGAAAAAGCAGTTTGAAGCTCTTCCCCTGTCTTCATTGTTCTCCTATGGAGAGAGCTAAAGAAAAGACCAAAACAGGACAACAAAGAGTTAATCTACAAATCCCTCACCCGTTATCTGTTCTGGCCATCACCAGTGACCTGTCTGAGCTTGGATTACAGCTGTCACCCAGCTCTGTGCCTGTAATCCTCTGTTATCTGCTTTCTGCTGCCGGCTAACTCCCTCCTTCCTCCTCCCCCCTCCCCTCTCCCTAGAGCAGACAGGGGACGTCTCCTGCAACAAGTCACAATTTTCAGATTTTTTGGAGTGGATGAAAAAGAGGAAGGAGGGGGGGACCTGGGAAAAGGCTTTTTACATGCAGATAATGGCAGATTTGGCTAATAAACCCAATTACAAAGTTTCTTAAAATCGCCTGGACTATTGATTTCTGCAAAAAAAAAAAATACGACAGTGACTCTTTAAGGGCCCGAGGATGGTGGCTCTGCCAAGAAAGTAGTGCATTCGTGGAGGTGGGTTTTCTAAATACTGTGGTGTCCAGTCCTCCCATATCACTTTCGGTGATCAGAATGTCCAAAGAGGGCAATTTTGTCTCATGAGATGTGGAAGCTTTGTATTCTTCTATCCCCCATCATGCTGGCTTGGTAGCTACTTAGTACTTCCTCCAAACTAGGGGATGCCAATATGATGCTCACAGTTGTTTTGTTCTGGATCTCCTTGAGTACACCCTCACGAGGAACTATTTTGTCTTTGATGGGAGGATCTTCCACCAACTCAGAGGGACCGCAATGGGGAGTTCTTGTGCCCCTGCATATGTGAATCTGCTTCTGGGTTGGTGGGAGGAGTCCACTGTGTTTGTAGAGGACAACTCCCAATTCACAGATAAGGTGGGCCTTTGGGCCCGCTTCATTGATGATATATTTGTAACATGGAGCGGGTCCAAAAAAGAATTTGCAGACTTTTTGGCAAGATTCAACATTAACGAGGTGGGCCTTAAATTTACAGGGTGCATGAGACAAAATTGCCCTCTTTGGACATTCTGATCACCGAAAGTGATATGGGAGGACTGGACACCACAGTATTTAGAAAACCCACCTCCACGAATGCACTACTTTCTTGGCAGAGCCACCATCCTCGGGCCCTTAAGGTTGGCATACCAAGGAGGCAATACCTGAGGATGAAGAGAAATTGCTCTACTCCCTCAGAGTTTAAGAGACAAGCTGACGATCTACGCAACTGGTTTGCCAGTAGGGCTTATCCTGATGACGTCCTATGGAGGGCCTATCGGGATGCAAAAACAGCAGATCGTACCCAATTGTTAATACCACGTCAGAAGTCTGATAATGTGAACACAACCAGACTAATTGCAACTTTTGATGGAGCGACTGATCAAGTGAGGAGAATCCTAGAGAAACACTGGGATATTATTCTCCTCCTTGATCCTGACCTTCACGATACTGTTGCTCCAAGACCACAGGTGACGTTCAGGAGGGGGAGAAGCCTCAGGGATCTACTGATCAAGAATCATTTTGAGAGCCCTGGGAGACCTGGTACCTGGCTGGATAGACAGATGCATGGTTGTTTTAGATGTAGTGGCTGCATAGCTTGTGCCCACATAGAAAAGTTCAAATACTTTGAGAGCAGAGTAACTGGAAAATGGTTTAAGATCAGGGACTTGCCGCTCCAAGGGAGTAGTGTATAAAGTGACCTGCTCCTGTGGACTTGAGTATGTAGGCAAGACCCGTAGAGAACTGAGGAGGAGGGTGGGCGAACATCTTAGGGACATTAGGGTACAAGCAGACAAACCACTAGCGAGACATGTCAACGGAATGCATGGGGGGGACATAAAGGAGATAAAATTTGTCGTATTGAATTGGTTAAACCTAATCCAAGAGGTGGTGATTGGGATAGGTTGATTTTACAGAGAGAGGCCCAGTGGATCTTTAGGCTACAGACCACTGCACCAAAAGGCCTGAATGAGCAGTTGAGCTTTGCATGCTTTTTATAATTTAGTCCCCCCTTCTTCTTGGGCACTCCGTTTCTTCATGACATTATGCCCCCATGCTATCATACTATTCTCGTTTTCTCGTTTTTTCTTTTGTGTACCTTCATTTTAGTTGTTCTTTTATATATAGTAATCAGGTCCTTACCTATGATCAGTCTTTTGTTACAATCCTAATGTATTCCACTGCTCTATATAATGTAGTCATGCACTGGGATACCTAGGGTTAATAATTCCACCTGTAATTTACGGGATCTTGTAATGGGCTCAATATTCTATTTTTCATAGTTTAACAACTTTGTATACAAACTCGTATGTGCCTCTGTTCACCTATGTCAGTATTTTATTTTGCGGGGGGCTATATATAAAGAACCGGGTAACGGCCTGTTTATTTGTTGTATAATGGTTGCGAGGGGCGGAGATGGTGAGGTCACGCGTCCCCTAGGCAACGCCTGACGCCGCCTGGTAGATGCGCGCGGCTTTCCGGATGTGGCGTCATCGTCCACCGGCGTCCAGCAAGCGTGGAGCTTGGCGTTCAGGAACAGGTAATTATAAAAGGAGCCCCAGATTAGACGTTACCAGGGACCACTAGGTTAGTCCGTAGTTAGCCACTGCACCAGACTGTGCCTCAGCAGAATCGGATCATAGCAAGTGCAATAGCTCATCATTTTACTAGCACGGATACAGCACACGGCACTTTAGCTACTTTTTCTGAAAGTTAGTGCAATAGTCTACTCTTTGCCCACTGGTTTAGGGACTATTCATAGCACTTTCATCTCTGTTTGTACGAGTGTTCTGCATGAGTCACTTTAATGATCACCATTGTGATCTATAACTAGTAGGTACTCTCATCGCATTGCATTATTCTATATATACATACATTTACCCTTTGTTGTTCCAATATATCCCCTGATGACATTTGGCAAAACCAATAGAAACGGGCCACGTCGGGATGTGGATATAGGGTGTATATAGGGATTGTATCCCAAAGGGGTAGTTCGGGGCAGGGGTGGCCCTTGTTAGGGCGAGTGCCCCGACAGACCCTGTGCGAGCAGGGGTAGAAAAACATATACACGCAACTAGGGGCATTTTAGGGTGAGTTATCCTGACTGCCCTGTCAAGTGGTATACCCCTGCATCATATCCTATTGGACTCCAGGAAGAGTAACACTGAGACTGACCGTGGAGTGGGGGAGATTGTACCTTTTTTTTCTCCTTTTCATTAGAGAGATTTGTTTCAGTGTGAATTGAGCCCAAAGAGTACCATGTTATTGATGCGAGGCTAAATTGATTATTTTTAGTAAGGACCACGGCTGTGGTGTTATATGTGTGTGGGGTGTTGTCTATTTTATAAGATTGTGATTAAAAGTGATGTTTTATTGGTGTTTTCCCCATTTAGCTTTCTTTTTTGCTATTTTGTTTTTTTACATATCAAGGACTTAAAGCGAATGTGCCAGCAGAACATTTGCTTTAAGATATTCACATGGATAGAACTGCGACGGTGCGCGGGATCCACGGCCCAGTTCCCACGTACAGCGCTGTTCTATTTCCGTGCACTGAAGCACTTGAGGTGGGCTGGCCCAGCAAAAGTCGAGATGATACGCCACACCCCCTTCCAGAAAGGAACCAATTTAGGGCAGAAAGTGTGCAGTATAGTCCCTGCAGGTCTTATTTGTATCCCTCATTATTGTAGGGATTGAGGGGCTTGTATGCCTAATACAGTGTTCGGGGTGCCCGTCCACCACAGCAGACAAATTCCTGCAACATACATGGTGCACTAGATATGTTTGCAAAATGCTTTATAATAAGGTTTTAGACATAACATCCATAAACCCTATACATCACAAGTGTGAAGAAGTGTGCAACTCCATCTGCCCCGAGTTTTCTTCTTTGTATAATGCATCAGGGTTGAATAGACGCTGCTAGAAGCAGAGAAGGACCATGTGCTGATCATACTGATCACCGAGGATCAGACATAACTCATATTCCCATCACAGCTCGTATAGTTATATCTGTATAGTGTCAGGATAATTCCCATCATATATAATATAGTATATACCTGTAGGGATCAGGATACAGGGGTAACCCCATCATATATAATATAGTATATACCTGTAGGGATCAGTATACAGGGGTAACCCCATCATATATAATATAGTATATACCTGTAGGGATCAGGATACAGGGGTAACCCCATCATATATAATATAGTATATACCTGTAGGGATCAGGATACAGGGGGATTCCAATCATATATAATATAGTATATACCTGTAGGGATCAGGATACAGGGGTAACCCCATCATATATAATATAGTATATACCTGTAGGGATCAGGATACAGGGGGATTCCCATCATATATAATATAGTATATACCTGTAGGGATCAGGATACAGGGGTAACCCCATCACATATAATATAGTATATACCTGTAGGGATCAGGATACAGGGGTAACCCCATCATATATAATATAGTATATACCTGTAGGGATCAGGATACAGGGGTAACCCCATCATATATAATATAGTATATACCTGTAAGGATCAGGATACAGGGGTAACCCCATCATATATAATATAGTATATACCTGTAGGGATCAGGATACAGGGGGGTAACCCCATCATATATAATATAGTATATACCTGTAGGGATCAGGATACAGGGGGATTCCAATCATATATAATATAGTATATACCTGTAGGGATCAGGATACAGGGGTAACCCCATCATATATAATATAGTATATACCTGTAGGGATCAGGATACAGGGGGATTCCCATCATATATAATATAGTATATACCTGTAGGGATCAGTATACAGGGGTAACCCCATCATATATAATATAGTATATACCTGTAGGGATCAGGATACAGGGGTAACCCCATCATATATAATATAGTATATACCTGTAGGGATCAGGATACAGGGGTAACCCCATCATATATAATATAGTATATACCTGTAGGGATCAGGATACAGGGGTAACCCCATCATATATAATATAGTATATACCTGTAGGGATCAGTATACAGGGGTAACCCCATCATATATTATATAGTATATACCTGTAGGGATCAGTATACAGGGGTAACCCCATCATATATAATATAGTATATACCTGTAGGGATCAGGATACAGGGGTAACCCCATCATATATAATATAGTATATACCTGTAGGGATCAGGATACAGGGGGAGTCCCATCATATATAATATAGTATATACCTGTAGGGATCAGGATACAGGGGGATTCCCATCATATATAATATAGTATATACCTGTAGGGATCAGGATACAGGGGGAGTCCCATCATATGTAATATAGTATATACCTGTAGGGATCAGGATACAGGGGTAACCCCATCATATATAATATAGTATATACCTGTAGGGATCAGGATACAGGGGTAACCCCATCATATATAATATAGTATATACCTGTAGGGATCAGGATACAGGGGTAACCCCATCATATGTAATATAGTATATACCTGTATGGATCAGGATACAGGGGGAGTCCCATCATATATAATATAGTATATACCTGTAGGGATCAGGATACAGGGGTAACCCCATCATATATAATATAGTATATACCTGTAGGGATCAGGATACAGGGGGATTCCCATCATATATAATATAGTATATACCTGTAGGGATCAGGATACAGGGGTAACCCCATCATATGTAATATAGTATATACCTGTAGGGATCAGGATACAGGGGTAACCCCATCATATATAATATAGTATATACCTGTAGGGATCAGGATACAGGGGGATCCCCATCATATATAATATAGTATATACCTGTAGGGATCAGGATACAGGGGGAGTCCCATCATATATAATATAGTATATACCTGTAGGGATCAGGATACAGGGGTAACCCCATAATATATAGTATAGTATATACCTGTAGGGATCAGTATACAGGGGTAACATCATATATAATATAGTATATACCTGTAGGGATCAGGATACAGGGGTAACCCAATCATATGTAATATAGTATATACCTGTAGGGATCAGGATACAGGGGTAACCCCATCATATATAATATAGTATATACCTGTAGGGATCAGGATACAGGGGGAGTCCCATCATATGTAATATAGTATATACCTGTAGGGATCAGGATACAGGGGTAACCCCATCATATATAATATAGTATATACCTGTAGGGATCAGGATACAGGGGGGATCCCCATCATATATAATATAGTATATACCTGTAGGGATCAGGATACAGGGGTAACATCATATATAATATAGTATATACCTGTAGGGATCAGGATACAGGGGTAACCCAATCATATGTAATATAGTATATACCTGTAGGGATCAGGATACAGGGGTAACCCCATCATATATAATATAGTATATACCTGTAGGGATCAGGATACAGGGGGAGTCCCATCATATGTAATATAGTATATACCTGTAGGGATCAGGATACAGGGGTAACCCCATCATATATAATATAGTATATACCTGTAGGGATCAGGATACAGGGGGGATCCCCATCATATATAATATAGTATATACCTGTAGGGATCAGGATACAGGGGTAACATCATATATAATATAGTATATACCTGTAGGGATCAGGATACAGGGGTAACCCCATCATATATAATATAGTATATACCTGTAGGGATCAGGATACAGGGGTAACCCCATCATATATAATATAGTATATACCTGTAGGGATCAGGATACAGGGGGAGTCCCATCATATATAATATAGTATATACCTGTAGGGATCAGGATACAGGGGGTAACCCCATCATATATAATATAGTATATACCTGTAGGGATCAGGATACAGGGGTAACCCCATCATATACAATATAGTATATACCTGTAGGGATCAGGATACAGGGGGATCCCCATCATATATAATATAGTATATACCTGTAAGGATCAGGATACAGGGGTAACCCCATCATATATAATATAGTATATACCTGTAGGGATCAGGATACAGGGGGGTAACCCCATCATATATGATATAGTATATACCTGTAGGGATCAGGATACAGGGGGATTCCCATCATATATAATATAGTATATACCTGTAGGGATCAGGATACAGGGGTAACCCCATCATATATAATATAGTATATACCTGTAGGGATCAGGATACAGGGGTAACCCCATCATATATAATATAGTATATACCTGTAGGGATCAGGATACAGGGGTAACCCCATCATATATAATATAGTATATACCTGTAGGGATCAGGATACAGGGGGGTAACCCCATCATATATGATATAGTATATACCTGTAGGGATCAGGATACAGGGGGATTCCCATCATATATAATATAGTATATACCTGTAGGGATCAGGATACAGGGGTAACCCCATCATATATAATATAGTATATACCTGTAGGGATCAGGATACAGGGGGGTAACCCCATCATATGTAATATAGTATATACCTGTAGGGATCAGGATACAGGGGTAACCCCATCATATATAATATAGTATATACCTGTACGTCTCCGCCGTTTTACTCTAAAGCAGAGTGGTGGTTGTAACGTCCATTTCCTTATAGGACATGTGGAGACGACTGCAGGATAATAACGGTTTTCCTTATAGGACATGTGGAGACGACTGCAGGATAATAACGTCCATTTCCTTACAGGACATGTGGAGACGACTGCAGGATAATAACGGTTTTCCTTATAGGACATGTGGAGACGACTGCAGGATAATAACGGTTTTCCTTATAGGACATGTGGAGACGACTGCAGGATAATAACGGTTTTCCTTATAGGACATGTGGAGACGACTGCAGGATAATAACGTCCATGTCCTTACAGGACATGTGGAGACGACTGCAGGATAATAACGGCCATTTCCTTATAGGAGATGTGGAGACGACTGCAGGATAATAACGGTTTTCCTTATAGGACATGTGGAGACGACTGCAGGATAATAACGGCCATTTCCTTATAGGAGATGTGGAGACGACTGCAGGATAATAACGGTTTTTCCTTATAGGACATGTGGAGACGACTTCAGGATAATAACGGCCATTTCCTTACAGGACATGTGGAGACGACTGCAGGATAATAACGGCCATTTCCTTATAGGACATGTGGAGACGACTGCAGGATAATAACGGTTTTCCTTATAGGAGATGTGGAGACGACTGCAGGATAATAACGGCCATTTCCTTATAGGAGATGTGGAGACGACTGCAGGATAATAACGGTTTTCCTTATAGGACATGTGGAGACGACTGCAGGATAATAACGGCCATTTCCTTATAGGAGATGTGGAGACGACTGCAGGATAATAACGTTTTTTCTTTTAGGACATGTGGAGACGACTGCAGGATAATAACGGTTTTTCCTTATAGGAGATGTGGAGATGACTGCTGGATAATAACGTTTTTTCCTTATAGGACATGTGGAGACGACTGCAGGATAATAACGGCCATTTCCTTATAGGAGATGTGGAGACGACTACAGGATAATAACGGTTTTCCTTATAGGACATGTGGAGACGACTGCAGGATAATAACGGCCATTTCCTTACAGGACATGTGGAGACGATTGCAGTATAATAACGGCCATTTCCTTACAGGACATGTGGAGACGACTGCAGGATAATAACGGCCATTTCCTTACAGGACATGTGGAGACGACTGCAGGATAATAACGGCCATTTCCTTATAGGAGATGTGGAGACGACTACAGGATAATAACGGTTTTCCTTACAGGACATGTGGAGACGACTGCAGGATAATAACGGCCATTTCCTTACAGGACATGTGGAGACGACTGCTGGATAATAACGGCCATTTCCTTACAGGACATGTGGAGGTGCGCTATCGGAGCCGGGCTGTAGGCTACACCTGGGCGGCAGCAGGCAGCAGCAGAGGCGGCTGCCCCTTTGTAAGGATCCAGCTGGCGGATGGACAGAGTGTGAACAGCAGCCTTGTGGTAAGGAGCCTCCATGCAGATGGGAGTCCCGCTAGTTCCTGGCGTCAGGCCGTACGTCCAGACTGTGGAATCCCGGCGGCGCGCATATCCGCTGGTTCCATCATTCTTCTGGCAGACGGTGGGATCTGCCAAACCATAGAATGAAGCCTATGGGAGCAGCGGAGATGCATGTGGGGGCGAGCTGTGCAGTGTGGACAGAATGGGGAGAGATGCGGCTCTCCCATGTAATCCTGACAACCTGTAGTATCGGTCGGTGACCAGTGTGACAGTCGGTTTGTCCCTTTCAGGTCGGTGCAGATGGACAGAACTCCATGGTGCGCAGATTAGCAGGAATGAATACTGTGCAGTGGAGCTACAATCACATGGCCGTTGTGGCGACCCTGCAGTTATCTGAGGTAAGGTGTGAATAGCGTTAGGATAGAAATGGCGCTGGCGATGCCGCCACCCTGACAGCAGATGGTTGAGCTTTGTGTTCCTTTACTTGCAGTCTACTGAAAACCATGTGGCCTGGCAGCGGTTCCTGCCCAGCGGACCGATCGCCCTATTACCGGTAACCATCTGCATCTACAGACTGACTAGCCCAGTGCTGGTTGGGGGTCCGCAGTGCGACCCCTCAGTGCCATGGCCATGTGAGAAACGTATTAACCCCTTTGGTTCTCTGGCCACTTATTAACCCATATAAAACGTCCGCTCATCACTTGGTTAGATCAGACGCCCCTCTCTCTATAGGGGATGTGCAGCCGATAACCCGACTTACATGGCTGCAGAGTGGTGCGGTGGTCCTGTAACAGGAGCCTTCTGTTCTGTGGCCCTCTTAGCTCTCGGGAAGTCTTGGGGGCCTGTCTTGCTTGATCTTTTGCTGTTGTTGCAGCTTTCAGACACTTGGAGCTCCTTAGTCTGGTCCACATCTCAAGAACATGCGGCAGAACTTCTAAAGATGGATGAAGAGAGTTTTCTTGATGCCGTGAACTCGGCTTTTGTAAGTTGTTTTTCTCTGTGATTTCCGGGTAACAATGTGGCCTGGTTGACTTTCTGTTCTTTGTCTCCTGGCAGTGGAGCAGTGAGCACCATTCAGACTTCATTTCCTCTGCCGGATCTCTGTTGCGCTCAGCTGTGTCCTTCTTAAGGCCATCCGGCTCTTCTACCCGCCAGCTTCCTCCCAGTGTTTCCCACCTTGGGGACAAGAGTCGGGCTGCTTTCCCTTTAGGATTGGGTCATGCTACTGAATACATCCGCCAACGGGTGGCATTGATTGGGTGAGATGACGTAAGGAAGATGAAGAGATTCCTGTGCTGTCATCACATTGCTTCTGAGCGCCAACGTTTGCCTCTGCAGGGACGCGGCACACAGAGTGCACCCTCTGGCCGGGCAGGGTGTTAATATGGGCTTTGGAGATGTAGCCAGTTTGGTTCATCATCTGAGCAGAGCGGCATTTGATGGCCAAGACCTTGGTGAGTAATACTGAGTTTTATTAGAATAAAGGAGATAAGGCTCCACTACTACCATACTATACTGGAGGATTTCCTGATCGCCCTGCGGCCGCACACAATGGGTTAACTTGACTTTGTCTACCCAGATAGATGAGGATTAGGGTCCATTTACACAGAAAGATTATCTGCCAAAGCTTTGAAGCCAAAGCCAGAAACAGACTATAAATAGGGATCAGTTCATAAAGGAAAGCCTGAGATTTCTCCTTTTTTCAAATACATTCCTGGCTTTGGCTTCATATCTTTGGCAGATAATCTTTCTGTGTAAATGGACCCTAACACCAAGCAGTAAAACATAATTAACTGATTGGTAATCGAATGGAGCCGGAGAGCGCCTGCTAGGAAGACACGCAGTTTCTCCTGCCCCCCATCCTACCCCTCTGCCCTGTTTATCTGGGTCAAGGATATGGCGTAGAAATCTGACCTTGCATGGGAATCCATAGTCTGGTGCAATCCAACGGGTTTCCGTGGTTGCCTACAAGGTAGTCCCAATATGGGGCTGGAGGTTATCCTCTGGCGGATCACTGCAGCATGGCATGGCTTGACACGTGGCTCAGGGGGCGTGGCTTATGGCTGCTATGTGAGGGGCTGCACTGGTAGCACAGCTCAGCCCCTGACACTAGCTGTATGCACTATTTATATGCACCCATTAGTATGTATGAAGCTACCTAAAGCAGGTGTTATTATTATTTATGGGGCTTATGTATCTGAAGCTGTTTGCAACATTTATATAAAGCCATCATTCTTATGCATTTGGTGCAGTGTGTGTATATACACATATATAGCTACCATCTCCCACCTAACGCAAACAGCGATAGACGGGAATCCCTCACAGGCTGTATAGAGAGTGTTTGCGTTAGATGGTGGAAATGACATCTGGTACCTACTCCCACCTTAGTCCAAAGCCAATGAATAGTCCTGTGGAGTCTGAGATGGCATGGAAGCTGCATAATGGTTACCCCACCTTTATTTGCATACTGCTTATGGATATATGTGGTTGAGTGAGATTTGTATTATACTTTGGCTTAGGTATATAGGTCACCTGGTGAAGCCGAGCAACACATTTAAGGAGTTTAAAGGGCCGAAACTAAAAGGGTGGTGTGCACCTGCACTCACTATTTGAGAGAAATCGTTCAGTTCCACTTGTCCATGGTGGACTTCTTGCTGTTCTGCTACACATCATAAGGCCATGTTCCTACTGCGTGTAACACCAGCCATTCTGTGACCTGGCCGGGTCACAGATCGGCCGGTGTTACTGAAGATCATCCCATCCAATACTGCAATACTGGCCGGATGAATTTCATTTCTGGTGCGCCTGCATCCCAATTCACTGCTGCACACAATGGAGCAAGCAGCTGGAGCCGCACTCTCTATTGTGTGAACTGATGTGTACCCCCGCTATTCAATGAATAGAGGCCTCAAATGAGAATCAATCACGGCCGTTGTGTGAACATGGCCTGATAGTGTGTGTGTGTATGTATAAAATATATACTAGCAGAAGAAGAGGAAACAATCATTTCTCTTTCATCCCATTGGCATCAAAATGTATGAGGTACTATCACCCCTGGGAGGAAGTAATATTTTAATCTATCACAAAAAAACAGTATGGGGCCGTGTTAGCCAGAAAAATCCATATGTGGTAAATACTTTTGATCAAAGTATTTTAGGAGTGAGACCTTCATTGGCCAACAAAAAATAGTTCTAATTGGGATTCAAAAGATCCCTTTGTCACAGAGATTTCTCTTTTATTTGTGAACTTGTCTGACAAAGGGATCTTTTGAATCACAATTAGAACAATGAAGGTCTCACTCCTAAAATGTGATTCATTTGGTAGTAAATACTTTCAAAGTTAAGTTCTCCTACAGGAAGAATATAAGGAGGCTACTACAAGTCTTGTGTTTTTGTTTTTTTAATGCGTTCCTATAGCCCGAGGGGCCCTGCTCCCTCCTACAGTTAGGTTGTATTTCTCTTTTATACATCTCATTTATGTTTTCTTGTTTTGGTCTAGGTTCTCTTTCTGCCAGAGGTATTCTGAGATTTGTTGCTGTACTTATCTAGCAGGTTTACTACTTATCTTATCTTGCCGCGCACTGGCCACTTCTGACCCTGTGTGTCTGTTGTGCATGGCGCCGCCATCTTGCTGTAGCCGGTGTCCTTACCAAAAGTACATTGGTCCTGCATCTTGGAGTGCCAAGGGAGCTTGCGGTGTGTGGAGAGTTTGGTAGTGTTGAGCTGGTTCCAGTTTCTTAGTTGGTGCTGCTGTGTTGCATGGTGCAGCCTCAGATTCTGCTGGTCAGCTAAGAAGATTCAGCTGGATCTCCTTTATTTAATTCTCCTGCACCTATTGCATTACATAGTAGGTGTATATGATGGTTTTATGATGAGAGCCTTACAAACTCTGGTTTCCTATGGGTTTTTCAGTAATGTACTTATCTTGTAGCTTTTAGTTTTTTTTTTATAACTGTTTTTTCAGAGCGTCCAGTCATGACAGCACCACCTGGAGATTGATCCCCATTAGTCCTAATAGGAACAGGAAGCACAAGAGGTTAAAAGGAGCCCCTCCCCGCTTCACCCTCAGTGTTTTCCTGTTCCTATTCAGGACGAAGCACACAGAGGTTCTTACCTCTCCTGGTCCGGGGGGCTGGCTACTGGATCAGTGTGGTGGATTGCCAGGCGAGCGGGGTCGTCCGAATCTGTCTTCTCCCCTCCTCGTCTGCTCGCATCGGGTCGCACGGATGATGGATGCCTGCGCCTCCTGGTCCCATGATGGCCCGCTGCTGCGCTCTGGGAGTTTATGCGGCGGGTAGGTAAGTTTGCCGGGCCTCGGGTGCACGCGTGTGTCTCCCCTGGCTCCTTCCGGTTTCGGCCCCCAAGTCACGCCCCCAAGATGGCGCTGCGCACCGGCCAGCCAGTGACTGGGGATGCCGGGGGGCGTTGAAACGCCTGTGTTTGGCGCCGGATTCGAGCTGGTCTGAGGCTGATAGAGTACTTAAGGTAAGAGAGAGCACTCCTGCATCCTTTTTGTTTGTCCTGACTGCTATGATGGACGCCTCCCGCCCTGAATCTGTGGTGTGGGCCTCTTCTGCATGCCCAGTGTGTAACTGACCCTTGGGTACACTTACTTTATCTTGATGTAGCATGTACTAATGTACTCCTCCTCTCCCATAGGGAGACAAGGAGCCACCTGTGAGAAGCTGTGGTATATGTAAGGAGAGTCTGCCGGAAGGTTACAACAAACCCCTTTGTAAGGCATGCACATCTAATGTCCTGGGACAGGAGTCACCATCATTGGTGAACGAACTCCGGGAAATGATCAATAAGGAGGTTAAAGCCACGGTTTCTGCGGCCCTGGCGAAAGACAGGTCTCAGTCCCCTGAGCCTCCCCCTAAAAAATCTAGACGCATTATAATATCTGATTCTGATTCCGAGGAACAAATATTATCTGCAGAAGACAAATCTAATCATGAGGAGATAGAAATAGTCCAGGAAACCTACCAAGAGCCTAAAAGGTTTTATTTTTCTGCTGAGGATACTGATATTCTTCTGACTGCTATAAGGAATACCATGGATATCAAAGATGTGCAGGTCCCTACAAATAAACAAGACCAGATGTTTGCGGGGCTCAGGCCCATGAAAAAACGTGTTTTTCCTGTCCATGAGAGTATAAAGAATCTTGTGTTAGATGAGTGGCATGACCCAGAAAAAAGGCTGCAAATTCCCAAAGAATTTAGAGCAAGATTCCCTTTTGATGAAAGTGATGTGAAACTATGGACTGAGACTCCAAATATCGATGTCCAGGTAACCAAGGTAGTTAAAAAGATCTCTCTTCCTTTTGAGGATGCCTCTCAGCTTAGAGACACCATGGACAGGAAGATGGACGGTTTACTGCGTAGGGCCTGGGATTCCTCTGCGGCAGCCCTTAACCCTAATATAGCAGCCACTAGTTCAGCTAGGTCTCTTTTTGTATGGTTGGAAGAGTTGGAAGGCCAGTTGCAAAGCAAAACACCTAGAGAAGAAATTCTCAAAGCAGTTCCCATGTTAAAGCTTGCTACAGCTTTCCTAGTGGATGTGTCAGCAGAATCCATTAGGTTCGCAGCTAAAGCAGCCGCTTTGACCAATGCTGCTAGGAGAGCACTTTGGTTAAAGAGCTGGCAAGGAGACAATATTTCTAAAACCAAACTTTGTGCTGTTCCATTTGAAGGTTCGTTTGTGTTTGGTCCCGCCCTTGACTCCATCCTAGAGAAGGCCGCTGACAAGAAAAAGGATTTCCCGAAGAAGAAGAAGAAGCCGAAAGGTAAAAAAAAATTTCGTTCCTTCAGACAAAACACATACCAAAGCTTCAAAGGTAAAGGCAAGACAGGAAGGTGGAGCTATCCCAAAGGAGGTAAGGGGAGAGAGTCTTCTCACAACCCCAAACCTTCAGATAAAAAGCAATGACACGTTTCCTGTAGGGGGGAGGCTGTCCCATTTTTACCATCAATGGGAAAAGATAACATCAAACCCCTTCATATTGTCAACATTAGAAAGGGGCTACAAAATAGAATTTTCAGACCTCCCTCCTCTAAAATTCTGTACTACCTCTCTCGGATCAGACTTGTTAAACGAGCGTCTGTAGCAAGGGGTGTCAGAGCTTCTATCCCTGAATGCCATTGTCCAAGTTCCCGAGGCTCAATTGAAAATGGGCCATTATTCTCGCTTATTTCTAGTACAAAAGCCAAGTGGAGCTTTCAGGACAGTCATAAACCTCAAACCTCTCAACAAAGTTACAAGAGGTTCAAGATGGAGACTCTGAAATCAGCTATTCCCCTGATAACCAAAGGAGCCTGGTTAGCCACAATAGATCTCAAAGATGCGTATTTCCACATTCCCATTTACGAAAACCACCAAAAATATCTAAGGTTTGCTGTTGTTCACAAAGGAGTCACTCACCATTATCAATTCAAGGCGCTACCCTTCGGGATAGCCTCGGCTCCTCGTATTTTTACGAAGATAATGGTGGAGGCCGTAGCTCACCTCAGACTTCAGGGGGTGACAATAATCCCTTACCTCGACGACCTGCTTCTTGTGGCACAGTCCAAAGATCAGTTAAATGTTCACATCACGCTCACCACCTCTTGTCTCCAGGATTTAGGGTGGATTGTGAATCTACAGAAATCAGATCTGGACCCTTCCCACCTGAAGAAGTTTCTCGGAATGTTGTTGGATACAAATCAACAGATGACCTTTCTCCCTCAGGAAAAAGTCGTGTCACTCAACAACAACAATCAGAGAAGCAATGTCTGTACTGGGGTCCATGACATCTTGCATACTAGCGGTGCCCTGGTGTCAGAGCCATTCAAGCGTCCTCCAAGCGCAGATCCTGGAATCGACAACAATCATCCCTAGATTCAAAGATGTCGGTGTCAATACAGGTGAAAGCGTCGATGACCTGGTGGTTAAAAGAAAAAAACCTAACAAAAGGTCTTCTATGGTTTCCTCCGCAGATGACACTCACCACAGACACCAGTCAGTGGGGATGGGGAGCCCACGTACAAGACCTTTATCTTCAGGGGCAGTGGTCGGAAAAAACAAGGTGCTCCTCCTCAAACCTGAGAGAACTAAAAGCTGTCTTCAAAGCGTTGAAACAGGCAGAGCATCTCCTTCATCAAAAAAGCGTAAAAGTTTACTCCGACAACGCGACAACAGTAGCCTTCATAAACCACCAGGGCGGAACACGCCACTCTCTCCTACAGAGGATGTCTCAAAAGATCTTCAACTGGGCGGAACTCCATCTTCAGTCCATCTCAGCGGTCCATCTGAAAGGCACAGACAACGTGAAGGCAGATTATCTCAGCCGGGAGAGGGTCCTTCCAGGAGAGTGGAGCCTAAATCAGGAGGTGTTTCTAAACCTCACAGAAAGGTGGGGAGTTCCAGAAGTGGACCTCTTCGCAACAAAAAAGAACAAGAAAGCAGATCGTTTCTTCTCCCTAAATCCAGAGGGCAGACCAGAGGCAGTGGATGCTCTAATACAACCATGGTCGTTCCATCTGGCATACGCATTTCCTCCGTTTCCCCTGCTAGGGAAGGCCCTTCAAAAGATCCTGGTAAGTCGAACTCAAGTAATCTTTGTCGCTCCAGTCTGGCCAAAAAGGAGCTGGTTTTACCTGTTAAAAAGACTAGCAGTAGAAGGTCCCATCAGACTGCCACAAAGGACAGATCTCCTCATCCAGGGCCCTCTAAATCACCAAGGGATACAACAACTCCATCTTGCAGCATGGCTACTGAAAAGTCCTTCCTGACCCGTAAAGGCCTTTCCTCGAAGGTAATTGATACCATGTTAAAAAGTAAAAAGGAAGTCACCTCTTCAATTTACCTTAAATATTGGAGGAGATTTTGCTCATGGTGTAAAGAAGCAACTCCCGATCCTCTCAAGCCAAATATACCCCAGATCTTGGATTTTCTCCAAGCAGGTCTTGACAAAGGACTTTCACTAATTACGCTTAAGGTACAAGTATCAGCGTTAGGATGTTTTTTTGACTCCCCTATTGCAGATCATAGGTGGGTCAAGAGGTTCTTTCGGGCTGTGTCGAGGCTAAAACCCAAGATTTCCAACCTTACTCCTCCTTGGGACCTCAACCTGGTACTTCAAGCTTTGACTCAACAACCTTTCGAACCTCTTAGTGAATTGTCTACAACATTTTTGACTTATTATATTAAAAACTGTATTTCTAATTGCAATTACATCTGCAAGGAGAGTCTGTGAACTACAAGCACTTTCTATAGAGCAACCGTACCTGTCTTAGAGGATAGGATTATCCTCAAACTAAACCCTTCCTTTTTACCCAAAGTTGTCACAGATTTCCACCGATCGCAGGATATAGTTCTCCCTTCATTCTGCGATCCGCCTAAGAACGATAAAGAAGCTCGCCTCCACACTCTGGATGTTCGCAGAGCAGTAATTGCCTATCTTCAAGCCACTAAAGACTGGAGAAAAGACTCTAATCTACTCCTGCAGTTCCAGGGTCCAAATAGAGGTAAAAAGGCTTCTAAAGCATCCATAGCCAGATGGATGAAATCCGCCATATCAGAAGCCTATAAATCTTCTGGTAAAGAAGTTCCTGACAAACTTAAGGCTCACTCCACCAGAGCAGTATCGGTCTCCTGGGCAGAAAAAGCTGCAGCCTCACTTGAGCAGATCTGCAGGGCGGCAACGTGGTCATCACCACATACCTTTTATCGTCACTACAAACTAAATGTGGCCTCGTCTCAAGATCTATCCTTCGGACGAAAAGTGCTACATGCTGTAGTCCCTCCCTAAATGGATTATCTGGTATGTCTCCAGGTGGTGCTGTCATGACTGGACGCTCTGAAAAGCCAGAATGATTTACTCACCGATAATTCGTTTTTCATGAGTCCATCATGACAGCACCCATTTATTACCCTCCCTTATTGTTATATTGGTGTTGGTGCTATGTAAATAGTAATTGATAAACAGGGGAGGGGCTCCTTTTAACCTCTTGTGCTTCCTGTTCCTATTAGGACTAATGGGGATCAATCTCCAGGTGGTGCTGTCATGATGGACTCATGAAAAACGAATTATCGGTGAGTAAATAATTCTGGCTATTTTTCAAATTTTTTTCTAAACATACAAGACAATAGTCATTGGCATCAGAGTATTGTACAGGCACTCCTATACATCACATAGTTTCGTTAGATGAACAGCTCTATGCATATATGGCAGTATAGCGACAGACGAACCCATGAAGTGTAATGATCAATCACATGTTGCTCCCTGTCGCCTGGTGCCACATACGGGGTCGCTTGATCACCAGAGTGACTAGGCCCAACAATCCTCTGCATTTAGGATTTCAACTATATAGTAAAACAAGAAAACACACATAAAGAAAAACAACCAAACCCAACCAACTAACAAAAAAACATATTTACAGACAATCAGACTAACAGATGGGGGGGGGGGGGGGGGACAAGGGTAAGAACACTAGGAAGAGGCCACGGCGCCCAGAGTCGCGTCCCATGGCTCCCAAACTTTCTCAATTTTTTCCACCTTATTCTCATTCAGTGCAGTTAAGTATTCCATCCGCCTGACCTCTTTGATTCTCTGAATAAGCATATCTCGGGATGGGGCCTGAGTACTCTTCCACATCGCCGGTATTGCACATTTGGCCGCTGTGAGGATATGTAAGAGGAGCCTAGCCTCTGGCTTTTTCAACTGTTTGGGTGGGACATTGAGCAAGTATGTAAGTATGTCTAACGGGAGTAGTTTGCGTAGGACCGTATGTATCAAATCCCTGACCACCCCCCAGTATTGCTGCAGTATTGGGCATTCCCAGAATATGTGGATCAGTGTTCCATGCACCCGGGAACACCTCCAGCATATGGGGGACGCAGTTGGGAACAAGCGGTGTAATAAGTCCGGCGTGTGGTACCAATGCATTAGAATTTTGTATTGGTTCTCCTTGTAACTCACACACACTGAGGCCTTTGCCGCTTGGGACCATATAATTTGCCACAAAGTGTAGGGGATGCTTCGTCCCAAATACGCCTCCCACTTAGACATGTAACTCCAACCCCAAGGGGTCATCAGGCGGGGTAGCTAGCAGGTTACTAATACTGGTAATAAGACCATTGGTGGATGTATTTAGCTTGCACAGCCATTCAAAGGAGGTGGGCTTGGAGAAAGGTCTATCTCCACAGAGTGTAGCGGCGTATTGACATATGTCGTTGTAAAAGCAGTGGGCTCTAGAGGGTAGGCCATATCTATCTTGAAGTTTAGCAAATGGCAGGATAGTCCGCCGTAAGGGGTCTGTAATATCAGCGTAGTGGAAGACTTTTGCGCTAATTCACGGGTCTATCGTCTCTGCTACCATACTACCAGGAATAGCCGGGGTATATATGAAGGTGGTCAGGGGAGAGAACCGAGACACTAAGGCAAATTTGTCCTTGGCCTCCAACCACACTCGTCTCGTCAGTCTCATGGGGCCCAACATATCTTTTTCCGGGGTGCCTAGAGGCGGGTTCCATATCAAAACACTCGGGTGAATGGGCGCCAGCCACAACTTTTCGATTTGGGTCCATTTCGTGTATGCCCATAGAGACGTCCACGCTGGGACTCTACGGAGATGTGTTGCTAGGTAATAACTATGGACATCTGGAACACCCAGTCCTCCATGGATTGTTTTCGCTGTCATGATCTGGGATGAGATTCGGTGGCGCCCAGTCCTCCAAATGAATTTCAGAAGCACCTTTTGGAAGGAGGTCAAGAACTTTTTGGAGATTGGGATAGGAAGGGTTTCATACAGGTATAGGAGCTTTGGGAGAATGGACATTTTTACGTCCGCCACTCTCCCCAAAAGGGACAGTGGAAGAGGGTCCCATTTAGATAAGAGCGCAAACACTTCCCGGAGGAGCGGTGGGAAATTTGCCTTAAACAGGGTAGAAAATGTCGGAGTGATGTTAGTTCCTAGGTATCTTAGGGAATCATCATCTTTCCACTTGTAGGGAAAGGTGGATTTTAATGTCTCAGTCAGGGAGAGTGGGAGGTTAATAGGGAGGGCTTCTGTCTTTGTCTCATTAATTTTGTAGCCCGATAGCCTCCCATACTCATCCAAGATTCTATGCAGGTTGGGAGAGAAAGCCGGGGGTCGCGCAAGGTCAGGAGAATGTCGTCTGCGAACAGGGACAATTTGAATTCCCTCTCATGGACTAGTATTCCTTTGATATCGGGGCTGAGTCTTATACACGCTGCCAGTGGCCCTATACAAAGGATAAACAGCAGGGGAGATAAAGGGCACCCCTGTCTGGTCCCGTTATGTATACGTATTCGGGGGGGACATTGCATGTGGGAGACGTACCTCCGCAGTCGGGAGAGAATACAGGGAGGATATTGCGGAGAGGAAAGGCCCCGAAAAGCCAAAAGCCTTCAGTGTGGCCATCAAAAAAGGCCAACCCAACCTATCAAAGGCCTTCTCTGCATCAAGGCTCAGCAGAAGCCCACCAGATCTGGTTTTGTTGAGAACTTCGATCAGGTCTATGGTCCTCCGCGTATTGTCCCCCGACTGACGATTCAGGACAAAACCTACCTGGTCTTTATCAATAAGTTTCGGGAGAAGCGCCCCGAGACGAACCCCCAGTAGTTTAGTGAAAATTTTCAGGTCTGAATTTAGATAGGATAAAGGAAAAAAAGCGAAAGGCGGGAGGCGGCGCCTCGTGTGATACCGTAGGTACCAATGGGTAAATGGAAAGGTAGATGGAGGCTCACCTTAAAGCCCCTTGGGCTTGTTGCATATCACCCCTTTGTGGGGTACTGTGTCCTGTTTCAACTTGGCATCTGTGTTCAGGGCTGCAGCTAGCTGGGAGAGACAGACCGGGATGCTCCTAAAGGGGCCCGTAGAAGTGCAGGCAAATAGCGGAAAAAAAAAGCGTCAAACTCCTAGATGCCAGCGCTGCCTCAGAGGAATCACAGGAACGATGATGGTAATATTTAAAAAGTTTATTTAGAATACGCACAGAGTATTACGCATTTCAAAAGCATAAGCTTTCTTCCTCAGATAGTTGTGCATACATATTTTTTTTCCGCTATTTGCCAGGTCTGAATTTAGTAGTGAAATAGGACGGTAACTTGCACAGTCTGAGCTGAGTTTTGACCAAAAGCTCGTTGAGGCGCCAGTGGCAGACTCGGCGAGGGGTGTGAATGTCCTTAAGATCAAGGACTACCGGGGAGTGGTCCGACCACGAGATCCCTGGTATGTCTACATAATCTATCATTCTCAGACCCAAGACATTGCCAAGGAAGTAATCTATGCGGGTATGGAGTAGGTGCGGGTGGGAATAAAAAGTGAATGATTTCTCATTCGGGTGTGCTACCCTCCAGAGGTCAAACAGGTCATGTCGTCTAATCAGCTGTCAGAATTTCTGAGATAAAAGGCCAACAGCGTGTGGTGTGGGGGCCGGAGTCTGAGGGAGGCGATCTGCCGATGGGGAGAAGGGAACGTTAAAGTCACCTCCTACCAGCAAAATTGGAGAGGATAGTGTGCTCGCCAACGCGCTGAGTTTAAGTACTGTCGCTAGGAAATGTACCTGTCCTGTATTCGGGCTGTACACATTACAGAGGACTACAGGGAAGCCCTGCAGGGTACCTGCTAAGATAACGTAACGACCCGCCGGGTCCATTTCAGTATGGGTGACCATGAGGGGACAAGATTTAGAGATTAATATCGCTACCCCTGCTCTTTTCCTATCCAGAGTGGCTGAGTAGGTTGTTGGGAACTGAAAATGGGCAAATTTGAACGTACATGACTCGTCATGGTGCATCTCTTGAAGGAACACTACATCAGCTTTCAGTGCTTTCAGTTTCCAAAGGAGCAAGCGCCTTTTAACATTCGAGTTAAGGCCCTTTACATTAAAGGTAACTAGCCGCACCATGACGAGTCAAAAAACCAAAAGCATATCTCGCATACCTGGCAGGTTAGGTGCTGGAGTAGTCTGGAAGAGGCACAACAGGCTCCATCATCGGGCAATAGGAGGCTGGGAGTCGTGGCCGGGAGTCGTGGGGGAGAAGCGTTGATTCTGTTCGGAAGGGGGGGAGGGAAAAGAAGACACACAGAACACATAACATTGAAAAACAACACCAAACCTAAAAACAACAACATTCCTACTATCTATTTGACCGTCAACTCACTCGGACAGCCCCTATCCAAAAACCTGTAACAGACAAGAGATTATAAAAGTCCCCTGAGATCCAGCAAAGTTTCCCAGGGGCAGAAAGGCTTCAGATAGGAGGGGGGGGGGGGGGTACAAGGCAGGAGCCCCAGTGGGTGAGCACCGGACAACTAAAGAAAAAGAGAGTCTAAACTAACTGAAATCACTCTGGTTACATCCAACTCAGAGCTAACCCGCAATGTACAACATGGTTAAACTAGAATTAAGGCAGTTAAGAATCAACACATAGATGTAGAGTAGAGGGACCCCCATACGAGGAGAAAAAGAATTATAACCGTCTCTCAGAGACCTATTATCATCACCATATGGGCGTAAAGGCTATTAATAATCTGGTAGGGCTCCCAGATCATCCATAGCTAGGCCTAGGGGGGGACTGGATCTCGGGGGGGGGGGGGGCAGCGCAGTTGGGAGCCCCGCTCCTTTCTCGGTCGGGCTGAGGTTCACGTTGGCCGAGGAGAGGGAGGTGGGGGAATCAGCTCCCAATCAGGTAGATCCGGCATTGGAATGTCCAGTGCATGGCAAAAGTGGTCTAAATCCACGGAGGAACGCAAGGTGAAGGTTTTCCCGTTCATCCGTACATTGAGGCTGAAGGGAAACCCCCACCGGTAAGGGATATTCCTGTCCTTGAGAGATTGAAGGAGTGGGCGTAGTAACCGGCGCTTCTGGAGGGTCACCCACGACAGGTCAGGAAGGAGCTGAACATATGTGCCATGGAACCGGATTTCGTCCAGCTCTCTGGATTTTTGCATAATGGTTTCCTTAAGCATGAAATCAGTCACACAGCAGATTACATCCCTCGGTTGAGAAGCATTGTCTCTAGGCCGAAGGGCTCTGTGGGCCCGATCCAGCTTAATCATATGATCTCGAGGGGCGTCTAAGATTTGATTAAACAGTGTATTAAGGACTTCTCTCAGGTCCTCAGAGTGTGGGGGTTCAGGGAGACCCCTGATTCGTATATTGTGTCTACGGCCTCTATTATCCAGGTCCTCTAAATGGCGCTGGTATTCCCCCAATGCATTATGCTGTGCCAGAACAGTAGACTGTAAGTCCATTATATATGATCTGGTATCATCGTGTTCGTTTTCTAGGGTATCAACTCTGTGGCCCACTTGTTGCAGGTCCCGGCGTAGTGACGCAATCTCCCCTCGGCAAGCCTCTTTAACTTCATGTATTAAGGATTTAAAGTCCTCTTTGGTCGGTATATTGCGGAGATATCTACCCAGTGGGTGGTCAGGGTGTCATCATCTGACTCCAGTGGGGGGGAACCCCAAGTCTCTGCAGCACTTACAGAAGTAAGCATAGCGTGCTTATGCATGTGGGAGCCCTCTCCTGTATCAGTATAGGACCAGTCTGGTAGAGAGGAGAAAGGCCTGGCTGGAGGGGCTACTTTGGGGCCTTTAGCCTTGTTTGGGGGTCTAGGTGGCAGGGGAGGTTGTTGAGATAGGGCAAGGAGGGCCCCGCTGGCAGCCTGTGTGTGTACATGGGACAGGAGGGCCAGGTCCTCAGAAACAATGGCTGCCGCCTCATGTTACCTCCTTCAACGCTGCCTTCTCCGGATGCCGGGCTCCCTTGACTGGAGGTGAGGTGAGTCCAGGGCTCCCTCCGACATCTCCGCGTCTTCCGATGGCCGGATGGAGGGGGAGAGCTGCTCAGGGATCTGCTGCAGCGCTGTACGTCCCGCCGGCACCATCTTGGAACATGCGGCAGCCTGGTCCGGGATCAGGTATGTGTCCAGGGGGCCCGAAATGGCGGCATTCGGTGTCTGAGACTTGGTGGCCGACTTCTGGGAGCTTCTCCTCGTCATGGTGTAGTGTTTTGGGGTCCCGATGGCTGTAGATAGCTGCGTGGCGGGTCAGCTCTGAGCGGAGCTCTGCACCGTGCGTCCGCTCACTCCGGCATCTAGACACGCCCCCCCCCTCGTAGCTTTTAGTTTTAATAGAGCATCAACAAGTTATGAAATATGCTCTGTACTACTTCCACAAGAGTTTATTTTTGCTACATATTTAAAAAAATAAATAAATAAATATATATATAAATGCAGATGTCCTCCATCCTTCTGGTAGGAAAAGTACCACTAAGAGAAAGCATTTGGTTTGTGGCCAATGTGAAAAGTCCTGTCGGACTAAGGATAGTGCAGGCTGAGATCCAGCCTGAGGAATTAGAAGCAGGAGATTTCACCTTTAAAGGGAACCTGTCACCGAGGATGCGGGCACAGAGCCCGCCCGACCCCCCGGTGCAGCTCCCGGATACTTACCCTTTGCAATGAGTCCCATTCCTGGAGCCGGTCCCGAGATGAAGATATCAGCGCCCGAAGCTGTGTGCGCTCTGTATGCAAATTAGCAGAGGTGAGACCGATGCCCATAGAGAATGAATGGAGCGTCGGACCTATCTTAGCGACGCGCGCGCGCACGGCTTCGGGCGCTGATATCTTCGTCCCGGGACCATCTCAAGGAACTGGACTCGTCGCAAAGGGTAAGTATCCGGGAGCTGCACCGGGGGTTGGGCAGGCTCTGTGCCCACGTCCCCGGTGACAGGTTCCCTTTAAAAAAGCCTAGGTCTTTTAATGTGGGGGCAGACTCCCGTGGCCATATTGCAGGCCGAATAGGAAATTCTGCTTCACAGGAAACCAGGTTAGCCTCCAGAACCATGGCTCTCTCAACTGCAGGCTGTCACGTTCTTTGGCTCAGACCATGGATTGGAGACCATACAGCTAAGTTCCAGTTATAAACCCTGGATTTTCAGCCTAGTAGATTATTTGGGCCCAAGCTAGATAAGCTCTTGGAGGATCTCTCCAACAAAAAGGAGAAATCTCTTTCCCGGACCTCTAAGTTCCGTCAGCCCTTTCGGAGGGGAAGTTTCCACCCTAAAGATGCAGAGGACGTTATCAGACACAAGGAAGAGTTACAAACTATAATAGAAGGAGAAACAACAAACAGCCCAATGATTCTACCAAGAAACCAGATTTCTGATGCCAGAGGTATTCCTTTGGTGTCCGTCTGACTTTTTCCTGCATGCATGGCAAAGTTTGATAAATCTTTGGGTATTGCAAATTAATTCAAGATGGCTATGCTCTTTCTTTGCATCCTCTTCCTCCAATGATTTCTTATTTTCCATACTCTAGGTCCGACAAAACAATTAGTTCTAGAAAAAGATTTTTCATCTTCTTTTCATTGCTGCACTGGAAGAAGTTCCTTTGCAGAACAGGCAGAAGGAGTCTACTCACTGGTTTTCCTTGTTCCCAGGCCATCAGGAAAGTGGAGGCCTATTATAGATCTCTGGTATCTCAATGGATTCATGACAGAGAAGAAATTCCAGATGGAGACTATAAGAATGGTAAAATCCATTCTCCTGAGAGGCGACTTCATGGCTTCATTAGATCTCCAGGATGTCTACCTCCACGTTCCTATCCTTCCAGTGCACAGAAGATTCCTAAGAATTGTGGTACAGATAAAGGGGGAAATGAGACCTCTTCAGTTCAAGGTTTTACCTTTCAGAATAAGTTCAGCCCCCTTTTGTCTTTACAAAGGTTGTGTCAGCTATCATGGTAGTGCCCTACCTAGATGACTGGTTGATTATGCTGCTGACTCAGAATCTTCTCAGATCTCCTTGAAGGATATCCTTCACCAGCTTGGATGGATAGTCAAGAGTCAGAGCTATATCCATCCAGAGTAAGGATTCTTTGAGGATTCGTCAGACTCCAAACAAATGAAGTTGTAACTGACTCTCCAGATGCATATTCAAAGAGGAGCTCAATTTATCATTCCGCTAAGTCTGGTCACTAGAGTACTGATGAGGTTTTTAGGGCTCCTTTCTTTGGCAGCGGAGGCCGTGCCTTGGGCCCTTTGGAACATAAGGTACCTCCAAAACAAGATTTTCTCAGTTTGGAATTGCGGGTTAGAAGACCTGGATGGAGACAAGTGGTTCACTGAGCGGATCTCAAGGAGCCACATTGGTTACAATTACAACAGAGGCGTCAGGATCGGGATGGGGAGCCCGTCTAGAAGACAAACTGTCTCAGTCTCAATGTAAGGGACCTCAGAGCCATCTACCTAGCATTGCTTCATTTTGCCCCATGTCTAGTCTGGAGATCTGTGAGGATCAGAACGGACAATATGGCTTGTGTGGCCTACATCAACAAGCAGGGAGGTACCAGATCTCAGATGCTTCTTGGAGAAGTGGAGAAAATTTCAACTGGGCAGGAGGACGCACAGCTGCCTGAAGTGGGAGAACGATATCCAGACACACTCAGGAGTGGCCCTGTGACAAGGGAGGGAAGGCTAAAAGGTGCTGAGGGCCCCAGTCTGTGTCTGTCAGTTTTGTCATCTGCTTCTACCCTAGCCTAACCAGCACTTACATCTGCTGTACTACATATCACACTGCTGATTGCAGTAGAACAAATGCCAGCAGCCTATTGTGTAGTACAGAGTGCAAAGACATTTTATTGTCAAACTGGGACTTGTGGTACCACACCCGTATACCTACCAAAAGGGCCCTTTGGTTACACTGCATACTTTATGACCAAGAACTTGGTTTGCATATAGTATGGGCAGAATTAACTTCTAAGCAATTCTAAGATTGGTTCCTTTGGAACAAGTTTGTCAGTCAGCAACTTGGTCTTCTCATTCTACCTTTTCTCTTTAAACAGTTTTTTTATTAAGCTTCGACAACATAAAATGATACATACAAATAAGAATGCAACAATATGCTGATAGAACTGAAGGCAGTGTCCAGGTTCATTGCATAGAAATAAGATAGTAGAACATATGGTTAATGTGAAGTAAATACAGAGGTAAGACAAGCGTTCGACAACGCCACGTCAGAGATGTGACAGGATAATATAGAAAGCTGATCAAAGCAATAACAGAAAAACAAAAACACAAAGGAAAACACATGTACGTCCAGGGCCGCCTCCATGTGTTCAGAGCGGGGCCGAGCGTTCTAAACCGCCGTGGTCCCTGGTGCCGCTTGTAGCCCGGGACCGCAGCTATTAGCGGGCACGGTCAGAGTTGACAGCTGCATCCGATTACTTGAATGCAGCCATCCCTGGTGTCTAGTGGAGTAATGGCGCTGATCCCGGCTTGGCACTTGATTGCTCCCGGCTGCAGCAGCCTATCTCATCCATCTATGCTGCATATCTATACAGCATAAATCTCAATGAGAGATCACTGTACTTATTCTAGAAGTCCCCCAGGGGGAATAACCCTAACCCCAGGGAGCATAACCCTAACCCCGGGGGGAATAACCCTAACCCCAGGGGGGAATAACCCTAACCCCAGGGGAGGAATAACCCTAACCCCAGGGGGGAATAACCCTAACCCCAGGGGAGGAATAACCCTAACCCCAGGGGAGGAATAACCCTAACCCCAGGGGAGGAATAACCCTAACCCCAGGGGAGGAATAACCCTAACCCCAGGGGAGGAATAACCCTAACCCCAGGGGGGGGAATAACCCTAACCCCAGGGGGGGAATATCCCTAACCCCGGGGGGGGGGGGGAATAACCCCTAACCCCAGGGTGGGGGGGAATTTCCCTAACCCGGGGGGGGGGGGGAAATAACCCTAACCCCAGGGGGGAGGGGAATAACCCCAACCCCAGGGGGGCTTCTAGTATGTGTTAAAGTAAAAAAAAAGTGTTATTAATAAAAAGCCCCCTCCCCTAATAAAAGTCAGAATCACCCCCCTTTTCCCAGGTTATAAATAAAAATAAACAAATAAACATGTTTACTATCGCCGCGTGTGTAATTGCCCAAAATATTGATTTATCACATTCCTGATCTCGCACGGTATACGGCGTAAGCGCAAAAAGTGCAAATTGCAATTGTAATAAAAAGGTGACCAAAAAGTGGTATATGCGCAATCAAGGTACCGATAGAAACATCACATCATGGCGCAAAAAATGACACCTGACACAGCCGCATAGACCAAAGGATAAAATCGCTATAAGCCGGGAATGGAGGGAACATATAGGGGGACATTTATCATTTTCACCTTTTTTTGTGAATATTTTTAGCACTGTGCACTGGCTTATATGTTTGCAGCCTAGTAAGGTATTTATGAACATTCACATGTTGCTTCATAAATCACCTGCTATAGCTTCCCTGGCGCTGTGCATTTTACTGCAGGTATTCATGAATTGACCCTGGTTAAAAAAGTTCCGCTACCCTGGGACTGGAGTACAGATGCGAACGAAAATGTGAAAATTTCAAAATTCTCACATGATAAATCCCGGCTGAGAATATTCTTACAGATAACCACGCCCACAAATGTCAAGAAGGCAAAAAGCTGGAGTAAGCTGTCATATTCACACATACACCGAGCTACACTGTTTAGTAAATCTGACGAAGGGCTGTGCACATCACACTTACGCCAAAAAATACTAAGGAGCACAAGGTACACTGCTTGATACATGTCCCCCATAGTTATTAACAATGGTTTGAATTTTTTACAGGCCATCACATACAATAAAAGTTATACATGTTACATATCATTGTAATCGTAACCACTTGAGGAACATATATAACAAGTTAGTTTTATCCCAGGGCAAACGGCGTAAAAACGAAAAAAAAAAAAAAAGGCGTTTTTATTTTCAATTTCACCACACATTGAATTTTTTTCTGGTTTCGCAGTGTAATTTATGCAAAAATTCAGCCCGTCATTGCAAAGTACAATTAGTGACGCTCATGTGGGTCTCTAGGTGAAAAAATGCTATGGCCTTTTAAGCACAAAGAGGAAAAAACGAAAACGCAAAGATTGAAATTGGCCCGGTCCTCTAAGGGTTAAATTGGTGGGTCATTGGCAAGTTGTCTGGTGAGATACCACGTAGTGTCTTGGAAGGTGTTTCTGATTTTGCCCTGGATGCGCAGAGACAGTGAAAAAAAATTTGACTCTGTGTTCTAACCCTAATCCATATTAAACAGAAATAATAGTTTGTCCAGAAATAGACGACGAGAGGGAGGGAGTGGAGACTTCATACCCTCAAGATGGCCTTTCGGGCTGCAGCAGCCAAAAAGTGTAAGTCTTCTGACTCCCCAGTCACAGTTATATCTAGCAGGTTCTGTCCAGCCAAAAATCCTCCGCAGGGTCTCATAGGGTACGAAGGTTACCAGGTGTGAGTTTGCGAATCTTTCCACAACTTTCCAGAAGGATTGTATCACTGGGCAAAGCCAAAGGCAATGAGTTATGTCCGCTCCGGATTCTTCACATTTATAACAGGCATCAGATTGCAAAACACCCATTTTAAAGCCTCTTGTGAGAGAGATATAAGTCCTGTGGAAGACCCGCAAAGTCATCTCCATGTAACGGGCAAGTCAGGAATATCTATGCCCAGACCAGCCTGGGTTCAGCGAGCTAACCCAGTGGACATGATGCCTAGAGGAAGTGGAGAGGTGTAGTGACTTATAGAAGGTGGTGTCCCATTCCATAAGTTTGTGTCTGTATTCACCTCAAAGCCTTGGACCCAATCCTGTATAATACGGAACTGCGCTGCCAAGTTTAGTGAGCGTATGTCAGGAAAGTTGAGGCCACAGTGTTGCTTGGTTTGTTGTAGGATAGTGTAAGAGATTTTAGATTTTTTGTCACCCCAAATGAAGGATCTATAGAGGCAATTGATCCTCCGCTCATCTCATAGATCGGCAGTGTCTGAAACAGGTTTTGGCACTTAAATGTTAAAGGGAAGTGTTTCCAAAGCAAGAGGGAGTGCTCTAGGGATTTGATGTATTTATCAATGTTTGCAGAAAATAGTTTGGCCGGTTATTTGGTGATTTCGATCCCCAGGTATTTTATTTGGGACATGTTCCAATGAATTGGAATAGAAGTCGACCATAATGGGCAGCTTAGGCCCTTAAGTAGTAATGCCTCACATTCAGTCAGATTAAGGGTTAGGGTTAGGTCACCCCTAGCCTGAAGATCCTCAAGCGCCACAGGGAGTGAGAGTCCCGGAGAGGACAGTATTAAGGCCCTATTCCACCAACACATCTGACGACAGATTATCTGCCAGAAACAGACTATAATCAGAGAACAGGTCATAAAGGAAAGATTGGGATTTCTCCTCTTTTCAAATCCATTCCTGGGTTTGGCTTCAAATCTTTGGCAGATAATCTGTCATCAGATCTGTTGGTGGAATAGGGCCTTAAGAGGTCATCAGCGAATTCCATGACTCTGAGGTCGGAACCACCAATTTTAACACCAGTATATATTGGGGAATGTTCAATATGTTGTAGGAGAGGGTCACTTGAAATGTTAAAAAGGAGGGGGGAGAGGGGACAACCCTGACGCATGCGACGGAATAAGTCAATAAGGGGGGTGTTCTTTCCATTAATAGTGACGACCGTTGCCGCCTGGCTGTTAATATGTTGTAGAAAAGATAAAAAGGTATGTCCAAAGTTACGTTCGGAGAGGATGGCATACAGGAACGGCCAAGCGACCTTACCAAAGGCCTTCTCTGCGTCCAGGCTAAGTAGCGTGGTAGGACGGTTATCTTTGTTTACCGTAACTGCCACCAATCTCCGAACGTTCCTGACTGAATGCCTGTTTAGGAGGAAGCCTTATTGATTGTGAGAGAGGGGAGAAAAGATTGGAGACGGGTGGCTAAGATTTTAGTCTGTATTTTATAGTCCTGGTTGAGAACAGCTATTAGTCTGTAAGACTGGGGGAGGGTTTGATCTAACAGGAGCAAACAAGCATTATTAGCGCTCGTTTGCTCCTCGTTCCCCGCTCGCTGCTGCCTCTACCCCATGCGGCAGCAGCGAGCAGGTGAGTCTGGGGGGGGGGCTGCCCGGGGGATTGCTGATCGTCCGGGCAGCCCATCGGATACGGCAGCATCTGCTGCCGACGCTCCTATTCCACGACCCCACCGCAGCAGATCGTTGCTGTATCAGTCGTTTGTTTTTAAATGTTTTTCAATGTCGGCTGATCGTTGCTGTCAATTCCACGGGACGATTATCGGACGTAACGGGCGATATCGACCGAATATGGCCGCTAATCTTTCCGTGGAATAGGGCCTTAAGTAATAAGATTGTTCCGGAATGAGCAAAGTCATTTAATGTAAATAAGGTTAAGGAGACGGGTGAGGTAGGGGGTGATTTCTGCAGAGAGTAGTTTATAGTATTCCCCGAAAAAGCCGTTGGGGCCCGGAGTCTTATTGTTGGAGAATGAGTGTATAGTCTGTGTGACTTCTAGTTCTGAGATGTCTGCCTCCAGGGATGCTTTATGGTCTGGAGTTAGATTGGGGAGGTGAAAGGAGTCAAGAAAGGCATGTATAGCTGTGTGATTTGAAGGTTCGGCTCTGTATAAGTGTTCATAGTAATCCGAGAGGATTTGTTCAATCCTGTCTTGGTCATGTGTTAGCGTATGGGAAGTGGGGTCACATAAAGATAGAAATGTGTGTGGGGGGGGGGGGGGGGGGCGAGTCACTTTTGCTGAAAGGGGCCTATTTTATTCCCCCATCTGTAGTATTTATTCTGGATGGCTGTAACATGCCAGCTGGCATGAGCTTGTACGAATGTGTCTAAAAGAGATCTCACCGCTTCCAGTGTCTGCTTAGTCGTGGAGGAGGGTTGGCTGGAGTAGGCGAATTGAGCGTCTCTAAGGTCTGTATATAATTGTTGGAACTGAGATAAGTACTTGCTCTTCTGATGACGGGCATAGCTGATGATATGGCCCCGCATCACTGCTTTGGAAGCCGCCCAGAGAGGCGCATCCTCTACATGTTCGACATTGTCGTCAATGTAGTTGGCCCAGGTAGATTTAAGATAAGCTTTTTGGCATGATCTGAAATAAGAATTGGGTGAATAAGTGGGTCTGATGCCACGGTGAAAAGTGAGGAATGAAGTAAGATATGATTGATGCGGGAAAATGTGTTGTGTACATGGGAATGAAAAGTGTATTGCCTCGCAGAGGGATAGTGTAGTCTCCACAGGTCACAGATGTTCAGTTGTGTTAAAAGGGCTAGTAGGGTCGATGTGGGTGGGGTGGTGCGATCAACTGGACCAGATTTGTCCAGTGAGGACTGGAGAGAGGAGTTGAGGTCACCTGCAAGGATAAAGGCCCTATTCCACGGAACGATTATCGTCCGTATTCGGCTGATATCGGCCGCTACGAACGATAATCGTCCCGTGGAATAGAGTGCAACGATCAACCGACATCGTTCATGTCGGCTGATCGTTGCAGTCATTTGTTTTTCAACATGTTGAAAAACAAGCGACTGATACAGCAACGATCTGCTGCCGTCGCACCGTTGAATAGGAGCATCGGCAGCAGACGCTGCTGCATCCTATGGGCTGCCCGGACAATCAGCGATCACCCGGGCAGCCCCCCCGCAGCTCCCCCCCGCCCCTCCCGCACTCACCCACGTAGAATAGCGGCGGCAGCGAGCAGAGAACGAGAAGCAAACGAGCGCTGAGAGCGCTCGTTTGCTCCTCTTAACGACCCGTGAAATAGGGCTTTAAGTGGCTGGAGAGTTCTGGTAAGTAGAAAGCTGAGTAGAGAAGAGTAAAATGACTGGTTTGGAGTCAGGGGAGCATAAATGTTTTGAAGGGTGTAGGGCTTGTGTGCATGTGAACATCTACACAAAGAAAATGACCCTCCGGGTCTGCATAGTAATTGTCTGTTGTGTAAGGCAAGTGTTTACTGAATAGAATAGCAACACCCCTGTGCTTTGTGGTGAAAGACGCTTCAATGTATTTGGCTAGCCATGGGGCCTTAAGCGTGGGGTGATCATTGAGCTTCCAATGCATCTCTTGTAGGAATGCAATGTTTGTTTTTAGTCGTTTGAGGTGAGTGAGAATTTTAGTGCGTTTAATGGGGTTGTTAAGTCCCGCTACATTCCAGGAGACAATTTTAAAGTGAGTGGGAGTGTTATATGTGTGGGCATCTAGTACAGAGTGGGTACTCATCCTATACCGCAGGGGTCCAGACGCAGATTTCGGACGAGAATTTAAGAGCACGGGCCGGTCCTATCCCAGCCTGATGGAAGGAGCACTGAGTGCGGAGAGACCCATGGGCAGGTTCAGGGAAGGAGCTGTAAGGGAAACCCAAATAAACAGTGTGAAAAGAATGTCTGCTCAATAAGAAAAGAAAAAAGAGCAGACAAAAACAGTCAACTGTCATAGATAACGGCAGAAAAATGAGAACACAGCATAATAACAGAGTTCCAGGAGTCCTTGCTAATAGGACTGCAGATTGCGGGGGGTTCCCACATTATCTCTTAGGTGGCATGTTTAATCTGGTGGGTGCCAAAGTGCCTCGTGCCTGCTCAGGATCTTCAAAGAGAAGGGTCTTGTTGTCCACGGTGACACGAAGTCGGGCTGGATACTGTAGTTGGAATCGGTGGTTGTGATCTAACAGGAACTTGCATATTGGCGTGAAGACTCTACGCAGCTGCGTCACCGTTGCAGAATAATCTTGAAAAATAAGAACAGTAAGGCCTTGTACATTGAGGGGGGGGGGGGGGGTTGTTTTTTGTGTGCCCTAAGGATTGCTTCCTTGACTTGGAAATGGAAGAATCGAGCTATGACTTGTCGGGGACTGGTAGGGCGATCTCTTTTCTCAGGACCAATTAGGTGAATACGTTCAGTCATTAAGGATGGAAGCTCCAGTGAAAGATCAACTGCGGCTGGTATGGCTGTGCAAAGGAAATTGGTGAGGTCATCCCCCTTAATTTATTCCAGGATTCCTAGGAATCTGAGATTATTCCTCCTACTCCTGTTCTTGAGATCGTCCAGCTTGTCTTGCATAGTCTTTATGATGTCAGCTTGAGAGCAGGATTGTTCCTGGACAGTCAACAGGGAGGTTTCATTGTCCAGTAACCTGGTCTCCAGGTCGTTCACCTTTTGTGTGTTAGAACTAATTTGAGCCAATACATTTGTGAAGAAGATCCAATTTTTTGTCAAGTAAGGACATCATTTATCTGGAGACCTCTTGGGCCACGGATGCAGCCTGTGTCCCTGTCTCGTCAGCGTCCGCTCAGGCAGGGTGAGATGATGACATGGCTTCGTCAAGCCATGTCCTCAGTCCTCAGTATCTGTGGTCCACGTTGGCGGTGGTTGGACGTTCTTGGTTTTGGTTTTGTTAGACCCCTTGGCAGGAGATGGAGGAGAATGATCACTTAGTTTCGAGATTCTCAACGTTTTGTGCATACCCCCGGTGGAAGTGGTAACAAATTTGTCCATGACATGAACGAAGGGATGGGTAAACCTCAGTGGAGAAAGATGGAAGTCGCCACGCTATGCCTACATCAGGGAGACGTCACCTGCAGTATGTAGCAATGGATGACTCGTGAGTCCTTTTCGGCGACCACTGAAACAGATCGGGCTGCAAAGGATGGGGCTTCAAAGTGCAGAATAGAAAGTGCAAGGTCATAGCAGAGGGGCCAAAAAGCAGCGACAAAAAGGCCAGATATTTCAAACTTGTGGAGAGGAATAACCACCCTCAAGCAGCGGACCTGGGTGATAGCAACAAAAATCAAACAGGAATGTACAGTTCTCAGAGGAGTGGTGCTGTGGTGCAGCCAGGGGCCCATAGTAAAGTTAATCCGCCCCTGGCTGCACCACAGCACCACTCCTCTGAGAACTGTACATTCCTGTTTGACTTTTGTTGCTATCACCCCACCAAGCTTGGGCCCCCCAACCCACTGTAACTATGGCGGCACTAAGTTTTCTCCATAATGCAGCCTGTAAAGGACCTGTGGTGACATCATTGTCACTAATAAGGTCCTTCAATAGATTCTCTAATGTTACTGCATTGTCTCCTGGCTGCAGTTTTGCCCTGATTTGTGCAAAATTGCGGTAAAAAGCAGCGATTTTTATACAAATCATGACTGAACATAAGTCTGTTTGGGGCCCTCAGGAGTTCAGGGCCCCGGGCTACCGCCCGAAATGGGCCTATTATAATCCGCTACTGGGTGCAGCTAGCAGTTAGGATGCAGGAAAAAGAACTTTATAAACTTGCAAAGTAGTTTGCTGCTCTCTAGTGGCGAAACAAGGAATTAACAGCAGTAGGAATTTATGGATAGAGCTCATGAGACTGGAGACAAGACGCTGCTGCCCTCTGGTGGTGGAGCAGGGGAGTTCACAGCCAGGGAGGAGCAGTTGGATATAGATGATAGAGTGTTAAGTTCAAGAGCACTTTCCTCACTTTTTCTCCCCACCGCTGTAAATGTGCGTTGGGAAAGACCCTATTGTGCGGCTGGAGAATAAAATGACAGGTTCTGCACGCTGTGTCTTGGTTATGGGTCTGCGTACCTTCACTGTTATGGGGTCAGACGTCACCACGTGGTCAAAATGGTGGCCATTCCGCACGTTGTGTCCTCTGTGACAGCAGGGCCAGTACTGTAGTCCCCAGGAGAATAAAAGTGCCAAGTATTGGGGGAAAGGGAGTCTCTGTCACTGGGGGTTATGTGTGTCCCCTCAGGAGCAGCTAGCGGGCAAGATGGCGGCTGCTTTTGTTATTGCGTCCCCTGCGGCGAGTGCTGGGTCCAGGCGCGCCAAGGAAAGCAGAGGCGCAGGAGGGTAATAAGAGGGGGTCTCCCCTGCAGATGTCTGTGTGCAGGGCCACACCGCCCTGCGGCCTGGGGTGCAGTGTCGGTACCTGGTGTTTAATCAAGATGGCGCCGACTCCCTTCACTATGTCCCCTGTGGCGTTGGTGCAGGGTCCAGGAGCGCCGGGGGAAGACGGGGATGCAGGAGGGCAGAGAAAATGGGGGTCTGTCCTGCAAGTATCCCTATGCGGGGCCGCACGGCAGTGCGGTCAGGAGCTCGTTGGCGGTGCCTGTGGGTTAGGTAAGATGGCGCTGCGGCGCCCGCGTGTGTGTCTGCCCCTCCCCCGTTGCAAAGCCCTTGCTTCGGGCTGGACAGGTCTCTGAAGGCTGCTGGCGTCCCTGGAAGCCCCTGTGTGTCGGGGGTTCATGGCTATATAGCTGGTATAAGCCTGGGGCGCGGAGCCGAGGTAAAACGCGGCCCCTCCGGTCTCCTGCCCACCGGACGTCCTCTCATTCCACCTTTTGTCATTACAGTCTTGGTACAAGACTTGGTTCATTTTGCCCGTACGAGCGTTGCAGCTCCTTCTGTACAGGAAAGCCGTCCTGTGGGAGACACTACACGCCACTTCCCCACACATTGTGATGCTAATGGAGTGTAAGGGAAGCAGACATTTAGCATTTAGTTTTTTGGGGTGTAAATCTGTTTATTGAATTTAAAATGTTTATAACAAAATACAGAATGGAAATGTAAACGCCTAGAAGCAAAAACATGAAATAAGGTAAGATCACGTATATAGAGGGAAGAAGGATTCTTGTTGGGCACCGGGTTTTCAAAAAGATCAAAGGACTTTAATTTTATTCCACCAAAAAAAATCCCATGACAGCAGTCGGCTTTCTGCTTTCCACCTTGTAACAGAATAGAAAACTTCACAATCCCCACAATCATTTACACCTGATGGGGTTCTATACCCTTGGGAACTCCCACAATGCTTTGCACCTTTTCTGCTGGTCAGAGCACACACCTTGCTGCAGCTGCTCCAGGCAGGTAAGTAAAAAGAAAATACACAATTGTTCGAATCTTATGTGGTCACATCGCTGCACTTTTACTTGGTTTTGGTCCATTGTTCCCTGGTGGCAATCCCAGAAATGAGAGGAAAATGAGAACATTAGGTGGCCGGCCCAATGAGAAGAAGCAAGAAACAAAAGAACCATTCACACAGGTAGTTTGTCAGTCCAGGGAAATGTACGCACCAACACAAAGATTACAAACAAACAGGGTTTTTTTAACCCCTTAAGGACCGGGCCAATTTTCATTTTTGCGTTATCATTTTTTCCTCCTTGCCTTCTAAACCTGTTATTTTCCCACCTACAGGGACATGTGAGGGCGAGAGGAGCCTGCCCCCCAGGTATTACATAGGGAGAGAGGAGCCTGCCCGCCAGGTATTACATAGGGAGAGAGGAGCCTGCCCCCCAGGTATTACATAGGGAGAGAGGAGCCTGCCCGCCAGGTATTACATAGGGATAGAGGAGCCTGCCCCCCAGGTATACCATAGGGAGAGAGGAGCCTGCCCGCCAGGTATTACATAGGGAGAGAGGAGCCTGCCCCCCAGGTATTACATAGGGAGAGAGGAGCCTGCCCCCCAGATATTACATAGGTAGAGAGGAGCCTGCCCCCCAGGTATACCATAGGGAGAGAGGAGCCTGCCCGCCAGGTATTACATAGGGAGAGAGGAGCCTGCCCCCCAGGTATTACATAGGGAGAGAGGAGCCTGCCCCCCAGGTATTACATAGGGAGAGAGGAGCCTGCCTGCCAGGTATTACATAGGGAGAGAGGAGCCTGCCCCCCAGGTATTACATAGGGAGAGAGGAGCCTGCCCGCCAGGTATTACATAGGGAGAGAGGAGCCTGCCCGCCAGGTATTACATAGGGAGAGAGGAGCCTGCCCGCCAGGTATTACATAGGGAGAGAGGAGCCTGCCCGCCAGGTATTACATAGGAAGAGAGGAGCCAGCCCGCCAGGTATTACATAGGGAGAGAGGAGCCTGCCCGCCAGGGGTTACATAGGGAGAGAGGAGCCTGCCCGCCAGGTATTACATAGGTAGAGAGGAACCTGCCCGCCAGGTATTACATAGGGAGAGAGGAGCCTGCCCGCCAGGGGTTACATAGGGAGAGAGGAGCCTGCCCCCCAGGTATTACATAGGGAGAGAGGAGCCTGCCCCCCAGATATTACATAGGGAGAGAGGAGCCTGCCCGCCAGGTATTACATAGGGAGAGAGGAGCCTGCCCCCCAGGTATTACATAGGGAGAGAGGAGCCTGCCCGCCAGGTATTACATAGGGAGAGAGGAGCCTGCCCACCAGGTATTACATAGGGAGAGAGGAGCCTGCCCGCCAGGCCTTACATAGGGAGAGAGGAGCCTGCCCGCCAGATATTACATAGGGAGAGAGGAGCCTGCCCGCCAGGTATTACATAGGGAGAGAGGAGCCTGCCCGCCAGGCCTTACATAGGGAGAGAGGAACCTGCCCGCCAGGTATTACATAGGGAGAGAGGAGCCTGCCCGCCAGGTATTACATAGAGAGAGGAGCCTGCCCACCAGGTATTACATAGGGAGAGAGGAGCCTGCCCGCCAGGGGTGACATAGGGAGAGAGGAGTCTGCCCGCCAGGTATTACATAGGGAGAGAGGAGCCTGCCCGCCAGGTATTACATAGGGAGAGAGGAGCCTGCCCGCCAGGTATTACATAGGGAGAGAGGAGCCTGCCCGCCAGGTATTACATAGGGAGAGAGGAGCCTGCCCATCAGGTATTACATAGGGAGAGAGAGGAGCCTGCCCGCCAGGTATTACATAGGGAGAGAGAGGAGCCTGCCCGCCAGGCCTTACATAGGAAGAGAGGAGCCTGCCCACCAGCTATTACATAGGGACAGAGGAGCCTGCCCGCCAGCTATTACATAGGGAGAGAGGAGCCTGCCCGCCAGCTATTACATAGAGAGAGAGGAGCCTGCCCGCCAGGTATTACATAGGGAGAGAGGAGCCTGCCCGCCAGGTATTACATAGGGAGAGAGGAGCCTGCCTGCCAGGTATTACATAGAGAGAGAGAGGAGCCTGCCCGCCAGGTATTACATAGGGAGAGAGGAGCCTGCCCGCCAGGTATTACATAGGGAGAGAGGAGCCTGCCTGCCAGGTATTACATAGGGAGAGAGGAGCCTACCCGCCAGGTATTACATAGAGAGAGAGAGAGGAGCCTGCCCGACAGGTATTACATAGGGAGAGAGGAGCCTGCCCGCCAGGTATTACATAGGGAGAGAGGAGCCTGCCTGCCAGGGATTACATAGGGAGAGAGGAGCCTGCCTGCCAGGGATTACATGGGGAGAGAAGAGCCTGCCCGCCAGGTATTACATAGGGAGAGAAAAGCCTGCCCACCAGGGATTACATAGGGAGAGAGGAGCCTGCCCGCCAGGTATTACATAGGGAGAGAGGAGCCTGCCCGCCAGGTATTACATAGGGAGAGAGGAGCCTGCCCGCCAGGTATTACATAGGGAGAGAGGAGCCTGCCCATCAGGTATTACATAGGGAGAGAGAGGAGCCTGCCCGCCAGGTATTACATAGGGAGAGAGAGGAGCCTGCCCACCAGGCCTTACATAGGGAGAGAGGAGCCTGCCCACCAGCTATTACATAGGGACAGAGGAGCCTGCCCGCCAGCTATTACATAGGGAGAGAGGAGCCTGCCCGCCAGCTATTACATAGAGAGAGAGGAGCCTGCCCGCCAGGTATTACATAGGGTGAGAGGAGCCTGCCCGCCAGGTATTACATAGGGAGAGAGGAGCCTGCCCGCCAGGTATTACATAGGGAGAGAGGAGCCTGCCCGCCAGGTATTACATAGGGAGAGAGGAGCCTGCCCGCCAGGTATTACATAGGGAGAGAGGAGCCTGCCTGCCAGGTATTACATAGAGAGAGAGAGGAGCCTGCCCGCCAGGTATTACATAGGGAGAGAGGAGCCTGCCCGCCAGGTATTACATAGGGAGAGAGGAGCCTGCCTGCCAGGTATTACATAGGGAGAGAGGAGCCTGCCTGCCAGGTATTACATAGGGAGAGAGGAGCCTACCCGCCAGGTATTACATAGAGAGAGAGAGAGGAGCCTGCCCGCCAGGTATTACATAGGGAGAGAGGAGCCTGCCCGCCAGGTATTACATAGGGAGAGAGGAGCCTGCCTGCCAGGGATTACATAGGGAGAGAGGAGCCTGCCTGCCAGGGATTACATAGGGAGAGAGGAGCCTGCCCGCCAGGCCTTACATATGGAGATCGGAGCCTGCCCGCCCGGTATTACATAGGGAGAGAGGAGCCTGCCCGCCAGGCCTTACATAGGGAGAGAGGAGCCTGCCTGCCAGGTATTACATATGGAGAGAGGAGCCTGCCCGCCAGGTATAACATAGGGAGAGAGGAGCCTGCCCCCCAGGTATTACATAGGGAGAGAGGAGCCTGCCCGCCAGGTATTACATAGGGAGAGAGGAGCCTGCCCTCCAGGTATTACATAGGGAGAGAGGAGCCTGCCCGCCAGGTATTACATAGGGAGAGAGGAGCCTGCCCGCCAGGCCTTACATAGAGAGAGAGGAGCCTGCCTGCCAGGTATTACATAGGGAGAGAGAGGAGCCTGCCTGCCAGGTATTACATAGGGATAGAGGAGCCTGCCCGCCAGGTATTACATAGGGAGAGAGGAGCCTGCCCGCCAGGTATTACATAGGGAGAGAGGAGCCTGCCCGCCAGGTATTGCATAGGGAGAGAAGAGCCTGCCCGCCAGGTATTACATAGGGAGAGAGGAGCCTGCCCGTCAGGTATTACATAGGGAGAGAGGAGCCTGCCCGCCAGGCCTTACATAGGGAGAGAGGAGCCTGCCCACCATGTATTACATAGGGAGAGAGGAGCCTGCCCACCAGGTATTACATAGGGAGAGAGGAGCCTGCCCGCCAGGCCTTACATAGGGAGAGAGGAGCCTGCCCGCCAGGTATTACAGTGGGAGAGATTAGCCTGCCCGCCAGGTATTACATAGGGAGAGAGGAGCCTGCCCGCCAGGCCTTACATAGGGAGAGAGGAGCCTGCCCGCCAGATATTACATAGGGAGAGAGGAGCCTGCCCGCCAGGTATTACATAGGGAGAGAGGAGCCTGCCCGCCAGGCCTTACATAGGGAGAGAGCAGCCTGCCCTCCAGGCCTTACATAGGGAGAGAGGAGCCTGCCCGCCAGGTATTACATAGGGAGAGAGGAGCCTGCCCGCCAGGTATTACATAGGGAGAGAGGAGCCTGCCCGCCAGGTATTACATAGGGAGAGAGGAGCCTGCCCGCCAGGTATTACATAGGGAGAGAGGAGCCTGCCCGCCAGGTATTACATAGGGAGAGAGGGGCCTGCCCGCCAGGTATTACATAGGGAGAGAGGGGCCTGCCCGCCAGGTATTACATAGGGAGAGAGGAGCCTGCCCGCCAGGGATTACATAGGGAGAGAGGAGCCTGCCCGCCGGGTATTACATAGGGAGAGAGGACCCTGCCTGCCAGGTATTACATAGGGAGAAAGGAGCCTGCCCCCCAGGGATTACATAGGGAGAGAGGAGCCTGCCCCCCAGGTATTACATAGGGAGAGAGGAGCCTTCCCGCCAGGCCTTACATAGGGAGAGAGGAGCTC